>NW_022059795.1:41737-104306 GCF_007399415.2 Gopherus evgoodei | reverse complement strand
AGCTTCTGTAGTGTGACAGAAAGAAGGCTAAATGGGGATCTGATCATAGGTGCTAGAGCTAGGGGTGCTTTCTCACACACACACACACGGCTTGAAGTGGCTTCCATCTGATACAGGGTTTACACTTTGATTCAATGGCTCTCAGCACCCCCGCTACACAAATCATTCCCCTCCCCCGGATATGATGGGTCTCTAGAAATACATTGGGGGGTAAGCAACAGGGAGGATGAAAAACCATTGAAGCGAAAGGACAAATGGGTACAAACTGGCCACCAGCAAATTCAGGCTGGAAATTAAAAGGTTTCTAACCATCAGAGCAGTGGAGTTCTGGAGCCACCTTCCAGTGGGAGTTATGGGGGTTTCATAGTCCAGAGCACCTGTATTCCCTCTGCATGGTCCAGCAATGGCACTTGCTCCTAGCTTCTCAGCCATCACCTCGCTTAGGCAGAGACCTGGATTAATCTCAGTCCTGGCCAGGGTTTTATGGGCTGCACAGCTCCCTGCCTACGTTGTGATGTCCCCACCAAGGCAGATCTAAGCAGGCCAGTGTCTGTAGTTTGGTGTCACCTCAGAGGCTGTGACCTGTTGTAACGGCCAGAGTGATGGTTCCACCCACTCTTTCTAAGCAAGCACATTGATTCTCAAGGTGAAAGCATATCAGAGAACACGTATTAAACACAATCAAGGACCCTATGTGCAGCTGAAGCACCAACTCCAGCCAGGGCTCTGCTGAGAGCCAGACCTTTGAGTTCCACGCTGGGTTTTCCTGTGCTTACAAGTTCAGAACAACCCTGCCCAGTGATGGGTCAGTCTCTCCTTTACACAGCTTGGGCCTTTGATCTTCAGATTCCGGGAACAGGTGCTTGGCAGACCAAGGCCCACCTCAGGTAAGACTTCAAAAGCTCTGCTGGGTACAGCTGGGTAACACAGACATACCCAGGCAGGTATATCTCCCTATGACTAACCAGCTTCTTAGTACTTCACCACGGGTCCTGGGGGTGAGGTTCTGCTAAAAGCTAAGAGTTGGCTGATTGTCATGGTTATTGCCAGCTCTTTGCACAGGAAGCTATTTTAGAGCAATGTGACATGTAGGGCATTAAGATTCAAATCTGCTGGGAGTGAAACCTGTCACCTGAGGAGGGAGAGTCTGAGAGCTGACCCAATCAAGGTAAGAACAATGAACAGCCCTGGAGACAGCCTGTGCTTGCTGTCTGCACTCGATGCAGGCTGGAGATTTACAAAAACAAACCCAGGAGAGGTTGGGGAGAGGGGGCCCCTTGGGCTAAGAGACAAGAGCTTGTGAGTGTAAGAGGAGAAGAAATGGCCCAAACGGATGATCCAGTACAGTGGAGTGCCTGGGCCAGTGGGGGTGTTTCATGAAAAGGCGGTCCCAGGTCTCTGAGCTGGATACGCGCTGCAAAAACTAACCAGTGGGTGAGAAGGTGAGAATGAGAAATATCTTCTTAGACAGGAAAATCACTTTTTAAGCTATACAGACAGTAGATTGCAGGAGGGGGGAGGGGGGAGTTTACCTTATGTTTCCAAGCCCTTATCTCAAGCTCTGCTAAATAAACTTCTGTTTGGCTTTCCTCTAACCCGCATGCCTTGTGCAAAGGCGAGTGTGACTGAGATGAAACCAGTGAACTGGGGGGCCCTGTTTCTACAGAGGCAGCGGTCAGGGTACCTTGCAGCTGTCTGGAAGATAGGGGGCAAGGCGCTCGAGGTAACAGTGTAGGGTGGGTCAGTTGCTAACCTAAAGCAGGAAACAGCCTGGAGCAGAGCACTTGTGTTGCCTGTAGCCAGAAGGTAGGGAGAGTTTCCCCTGGTGGGCACTGACAGACATGGCTCCCTCCTGCTGTCAGCAGGGGGCAGTAATTCACCTTGGACACCACAGGTAACCCTGAAAAAGGGTCATAGCCACTGGGTTTTGCATAATCGGCACCAGAGCTGGGGCAGGGAGGGAGGGAATTTTCATTCACCTCCTCCTAGATATTTCGCAGGAAATCCACTTCACTTCCATTGTCCCAAATGTCCGTTTTTGTCTGCCACACTGGTCAGTGTAGTCCTTTGAGCCTCCAGGCCCACAATAATACATAATCTATTTGTTTAATCCAGTGGACCCACAGATATGTCAGTGTACCTCAGTAAGGCCTCCCAAGCACACTGCAGGGAATTGTCATCTCTGCCACCGAGCATTCTGTCAGCAGGCAGCAGACCAATGCAAGGCAAAGCACATTGGAAAGAGTAGCCTGATTTACTCAGAGACGTTGCTGGGTCATAAATTAACTAATCTCTCCGATGACAGCTCAGTGAAGACTTCTCCTCATGGCGCAGCCACAGCCAGAAAAGCAAACCAGATGTTAGGCTGCCTAAGGGATAGGACGGAGAAGAATCCTGCCAATATTGGAAAGCCATGGTACAGATCAATGGCATGCCCTTCCTTGGAACGCAGCATGCAAACCGGTCACTGAAAGAGAGAGAGCAGAATAGAGGAGGCTAAGATATGAGCGACCAAAATAATATGGAGCCTCAAGAGACTTCCATATAAAGAGCAATGGGGAAGATTGGGACTGGCTGGTTTAGCAAGAAAATACATCCGAAGGGCATGGTGTGATGGAGTAGGGACTGTCTGTGTGGGGAGTGGGAGAGCAGGGGAGGAGTTTAGGGAATGGACGATGCCAGGGCCTGTAACCTGAGCTAGGTAAGGGAGGGGCAAGGCAAAACCTTTGCCCGGGAAGGGGAACAAAGGAAGGGAGTGGCAGGAGGGAAGCAGTTTGAGTTTGGGCTTGGGGCTGGATGGGCAGAATTCAGGGTATCCTAGCTAGGATCCAAGCACCCTAAAAGCCCAGAAGGACTCGATGGAGGGGTCCTAACTGTGCCTGCAAGCTCTGCTGTAACCTGTGTTCCTGTTGTCCAATAAACCTTCTGTTTTACTGGCTGGCTAAGAGTCACTGTGGGTCCCAGGAAGAGGAGTGCAGGGCCGGACTCCCCCACGCTCCTTGACAACTGGTGGCAGCGGTGGGAGATACTGCACCCCGTGGACGACGCTTCCTGTAGTAAGTGACTGGGGAGCAGTAAAACGAAGGGGTGATTAACCCCTGGGAGTGTGTGCCCAGTGAGAAGGACTTTGCAGTAACAGGGTCCCCTGGGGGATTGCAGCAAGCGGTCCCAGGGGCGGAGGAGTCTACAGTTCGACCCTGGCAGAGAGGTGGTGGATTTTGACACTCGCTACCCTGAGGCGGTGGCCTTGTCCTCTATCTAAGCAGACACAGTGGCAGATGTGCTGCTGACAATTTTCAGCCGGATGGGGTTCCCCAAGGAGGTCTTAACGGATCAGGGGTCCAACTTCATGTCGGCCCTGCTCCGGTCCTTATGGCAGAAATGTGGGGTCCAGCACAACTGGGCCTGAGCGTATCACCCCCAGTCCAACGGGCTGGTGGAAAGGTTCAACGGAACACTGAAGATGATGCTAAAAACATTCATGAACCAGCACCCGCAGGATTGGGACAAGTACTTACCTCACTTGCTATTCGCGTACAGGGAGGTACTCCAGGAATCTATTGGGTTTTCACCTTTCGAACTGTTGTATGGAAGGCAGGTAAGGGGGCCCCTAGACCTGATGAGGGACGAATGGGAGGGGAAGGCCGCTCCCGAGGGAGAGTCAGTGGTGGAGTATGTCCTGACCTTCCGGGAAAAACTAGCCGAGCTCATGGGCCTGGCCAGGGAGAATCTGGCCCGAGCCCAGAGGAAGCAGAAGGTCTGGTATGACAGCACGGCACGGGCCTGTGTCTTCGCCACCGGGGATCAGGAGATGGTTCTCATCCCCGTGAGGAGAAACAAACTCCAGGTCGCCTGGGAAGGGCCCTTCAAAGTTATCAAGCAACTGAATGAGGTAAACTATGTGGTGGAGCTGTCAAACCAGGCACATCACCGTCGGGTGTACCATAAGAACATGATGAAACCATACTATGATGGGGGAATGTGGTGTTGGCCATGTATGGACATTGGGAGGGGCAGGGAGATGACCCCTTAGTGGATCTATTCCCTGGGACAAAAGCTAGTTCCCCCCTAGAGGCGATTCCCCTCTCTGATCAGCTGACCCCGGGCCAGCACGCTGAGATCAGAGGGGTGCTGCATCTATACCGACAGCTGTTTTCCAACCAGCCTGGAAGCACTAATTTGACTGTCCACCGGGTGGAGACCGGGTCACATCCCCCTATAAGATGCTCCCCTTTTTGGGTCACTGGTAAAACTGCCCAGGATCTTGAAAGAGAGGTCAGGGACATGCTGGCTTTGGGGGTGATCCAGCCATCTCCAGCCCTTGGGCCTCGCCAGTGGTGCTGGTCCCCAAAAAGGATGGGTCAATCCGGTTCTGTGTGGACTATCGAAAGCTCAATGCCATCACCGTATCTGATGCCTACCCCATGCCCAGGCCTGACGAGCTCCTAGACAAGCTGGGAGGTGCTCGGTACCTCACCACTATGGATCTTACAAAGGGCTACTGGCAAGTGCCACTGGACGCAGATGCCAGGCTGAAATCGGCCTTTATCACCCCTCTGGGGCTCTACGAGTTTCTGACCCTGCCCTTCGGCCTCAAGGGAGTGCCGGCCACCTTCCAGCGCCTGGCGGATCAGCTACTGAGGGGGATGGAGAGTTTTACCGTGGCGTATATTGACGACATCTGCGTCTTCAGCCAGATCGGGGAGGATCACATGTCCCAGGTTAAACAAGTCCTGGACCGACTCCGAAAGGCTGGGTTAACAGTAAAGGCTGAGAAGTGCAAGGTGGGGATGGCTGAAGTATCTTACTGGGCCATCGGGTGAGGAGCAGCTGCCTGAAGCCGGAACTAGCCAAGGTGGAGGTGATCAGAAACTGGCCTGCTCCCCAAATCAAAAAGCAGGTCCAGGACTTTATTGGGATGGTGGGTACTATCGAAAGTTTGTGCCCCACTTTAGTGCCATAGCCGGCCCCATCACTGAACTGTGCAAAAAGGGGAAGCCAGACAAGGAGATCTGGACTGAGCAGTGCCAGGAGGCTTTCCGGGCACTGAAGGAGGCTCTGGTTAGTGGCCCAGTTATGGCAAACCCAGATTTTGACAAACCCTTTACGGTGTTCACCGATGCCTCAGACATGGGACTGGCGGTGTTAATGCAGGAGGATGAAAAGGGGGAGAGACACCCCATCATGTACCTGAGTAAGAAGCTGCTACCCCGGGAACAAAGCTACGCGGCCATCGAGAAGGAATGCCTGGCCATGGTGTGGGCCCTTAAGAAGCTAGAGCCATATCTCTTTGGGCGACACTTCACCGTGTACACCGACCACTCTCCCCTGACTTGGCTGCACCAGATAAAAGGAGCCAACGCCAAGCTCCTGAGGTGGAGCCTGCTCCTGCAGGACTATGACATGGATGTGGTCCATGTGAAGGGAAGTGCCAGCCTGACAGCGGAGGCGTTGTCCCGGAGAGGGGGCCCTGAACTTCCCCAGGTCACTGGGCAGAGTGACCCCGCTCAGTTCAGTCTCGAAGGGCAGAGAGATGTGATGCAGTAGGGACTGTCTGTGTGGGGAGTGGGAGAGCAGGGGAGGACTTTAGGGGATGGACGATACCAGGGCCTGTAACCTGAGCTAGGTAAGGGAGGGGCAAGGTCAACACCTTTGCCCGGGAAGGGGAACAAAGGAAGGGAGTGGCAGGAGGGAAGCAGTTTGAGTTTGGGCTTGGGGCTGGATGGGCAGAATTCAGGGTATTCTAGCTAGGATCTAAGCACCCTGAAAGCCCAGAAGGACTCGGTGGAGGGGTCCTGACTGTGCCTGCAAGCTCTGCTGTAACCTGTGTTCCTGTTGTCCAATAAACCTTCTGTTTTACTGGCTGGCTGAGAGTCACTGTGGGTCCCAGGAAGAGGGGTGCAGGGCTGGACTCCCCCACACTCTGTGACACATGGACCCAGGGGACTGAACAGAGTAGCAAAGGGAGAGAGAAAGTAGCTAATATCTGTTACTGGACCAACGTCTGCTGGTGGAAGGTCCAAGATTTGAAGCTACACAGAGCTCCTCTTCAGGGCTGGGGAAGGAAGCAGCGTGACAAAGAGCTCTGAGTGGCTTGGAACCTTGTACCTGCCACCAACAGGAGTTGGTCCAATAAAAGATACCGTGTCTCTCTCGTACCCTGGGACCTACACAGCTACAACAACACTGTAAACAACTATCAATTAGCAAAGGTAGCTTGGTAGTTTTTCTTACCTTTTCATAACTCGCCATCACTGGGAATGAAATGGCAAGTGGCTAGAAATTAATATATTACACATGTAATAAACCAGCGGAACTCGCTGCCACATGACATCATAGGAAGTCAAGAGCCTAGGAGGGATACAAGCCCTGCAGTTTTTGAGTATGAGTCACCCTTGATCTGACAGGGACTAGGAAGGGACTTCTCCGCTGTGAGTAACTCTGTGATTATCCACTCCTGAGCATCTCAAAGCATCTGGGGTAGCAGAGAGCTCAGTGAGAATCTCCCGTGCATGGAGGAGCTTTGCTAAGATCGTTCCATCGGGGAAGTGGGGGGACGCTCCTGCAGCATAACCAGTGGCTATGACGCAGGCACCATCTGCAGGAACTCCTCATTGGTGGCAGGATCCTAGGGCTCCACAGCAGTAGCGCTGGCCGGGTCTTTCCAGCGGCCCTGGGGCCCCTCCCAAGCTAGTCACCAACCTTTGAGCAGAGCACCAGGGGGTCAGGGCAAGGAGAGGTGCCCTTGAGGGGGGATCCAGGGCAGAGGGGTGGTTCTGTGCCCCACTGCAGGACACATGACTTGGCCCCCTTTCTTTTGGCTTATGAAGGGAGAGCTCCTGGAGCTGGGGGGAGGGGAGGGAGGCCGTGCTCCTGAGTGTGTGACTCTGGTCTGACTGTGCGAACTCAACACCTTCTCACCCACAGGTCTGCAGGGGGGCTGCAACAATGTGTATGGGGCGGGCAGAGGAGCTGAAAACCACTGAACCAAACTGTAAACCCTGGTTATAATAGAAACCACTTCAAGCCGGGGCGGGGCGGGGGGCGAGAGGGGAGGGTGCAGCAGCACCTCTAGTCCCAGCACCTATGCAGGTCTGCTCCTGAGAGGCTCGGAGTCGGAGCTGCTGGTGCCAGCAGCAAACCAGCCCTCGCTGCTTTCCCTTCCCCTCCAGTGTGCAGGAGTCAGCCCAGCATTGGGAGAGGGAGATGGCTCTTGTGCATCCCGACAGGAGTGTGTATGAAATCCCACCTGATTGCTCCTGAGCAAAGCAGCAGAAGGTCCCTATGGCCTGCAACCCCTTTGTCTCCAGGCACACGGCCCAAGCCAGCAGGAGCAGGGTCCCACCCGGGGGTTGGGAAGCAGGAAATAAAGGACCTCGTTTGCTCTGGCATCACTGAAGTACATCTACGGGCAGCGCTGGGACTGGGCTCCCGGCTGGAGGAGACGTGCTCCTGCTAGTTCAGCTCGAGCGCTGCAAACAGAGGGCAGACATGGTAGCATGACAGCAGCACAGGGCGGGAAGGACACAAACGCATCCAGACCCTGTGGGGACGTATCTGGGTGACTAGTCCAAGCTTGTTCCTGTGCTACTGTGGCTATGTCAGTGCACTGGCTGAATGAGAGTTGGCATGTGTAGTGTCTCCCCAAGCCGGGCCTCACGCACCCAGCGCCAAACCTTTATCTAACCCAAGTGGCACAGAATGTGGGGCCCACGCACACAGCCACCGGGAGTCGCTCCCCAGGGCTGGCTGAGAACCCCAATGTCCAAGCCTGATGAGTTCCCCTTGCCCCCTTTGTTTATGGAGCTGGGGTGCTCCTGTGGAGGCGGAGAGGCTGGGGGGGACCCCCCGGAAGGGGCAGGGATGTTAGACTCAGAGGGAGCTGGACAGCCGGCTTCTTCCTCCTTCCACTGCTCCTTTGTAGCCTGCACTCTGGAATTCGAAGTGGTGGGCTGCTGCCTCTGGCTTTGCACTTAGAAAGGGAAGATCCCCCAGGTTGGAGCTGAGCTCGCACGGGGAGACAGCTGGAGTTTGCTCAACACAAAAGCCAGGGTCTTCCAAAGGAGAAGGGAGTTTGGGAGCCTGACCTAAGACACCCCAAAGGGGCCTGATTACAGTGAGTGCTGAGAACCCCCCGCACCACTGAGGATAAGGCCCCTTTCAGCTGTCTCCTGTTGGGCCCCCAAAATCACTAATCTTGATTCTAATCACTCCAGGTGCTGATCCAGCCCCTGGCCCTGTACGGGATGACCCCTGCAGTCAGTGCATGCAGGGAGCCAGCAGGGATCTGAGGAGAAAGTGTCACTGAATTATTTGATGTCATGACCCATCTGGTGTCCCTTGGGTTCCCAGCCCCAGCTACTGGGCAGGATTAGCACAGTTGTGCTGTGTGTCATAGCCCCTGCACTGCTAACAGCTGATGGATGTTCTTTAGCTGAGGAAGCAGGGGACTGGGCTCAGGAGGATCTGATTTCTAGCCCCCTGCCACCATGGAGCTGTGAGCGGCTGCAGCACAGTCACACCGACCTGCACGTGGATTTGTCACAAGAGGCAGAACGTGGGGAATAAGATGTTGTCATTAATCCCTATACTCAGTGCCTGTGTCTTCAAAGCAACGGGCAGGCACTGATCCTCCCGGCGCTGCTACACGTTTGTTACCTCCGGTCTCCTTAAGGCTAGTGAGGCTGCAGTGGCACCGTATTGGAGGGCAAGAGGCAACAGCTCCTCTCTGCGGAGCCATATGCAGGAGACTCTGCAGCCTCCGAATATTATTAATAAGCACTTATGTAACGTTGTAGGTGTGCACGGTGCCTTTTGAGCTCACAGCTATGCCAGGAGCTGCTGTTTGCGGGAGATGCAGTGCTGGGGTCTCTGATCTGATGGGGATGCTCACAGCAGCACCCCCAGGGCAGAGTGAGAGGCGCTGTAAATCCTTACTATCACTTCACTGTGGTGTGAATAGCCACATGCGGTGCAGGGCAGTGGGGAATTGAAGCTAGCAGCCTGCCCTGAGCTCAGCTTAGAACCCTAGCTGTTTGCTTTTCCCAGGCGACTGTGTTCTGTTTGGGTTATTTGGGGAAGGGGCTTTCTGTTAACAGAGAGTGATATGCTGGAAGCTGGGAATGGGTGACAGGGGATGGATCACTTGGTGATTGTCTGTTCTGTTCATTCCCTCTGGGGCACCTGGCACTGGCCACTGTCGGAAGACAGATACTGGGCTAGATGGACTTTTTGCCTGACCTAGTGTTGCCGTTTTTACATATATTACAGCCCTTATAGAGCACTCTTCATCAGCAGCTCTAGGGCTGCTTTATGAAGCAGGTCAGTAGCGTTATCCCCTTTTTACAGATGGGGAAACTGAGGCACGGGGCAGGAAAGTGATCTGTCCAAAGTTGTTGCTTTTTACAGATCCAGAGTAATGGCTACCCCTCTGATACTGTCCAAGGTCAACCATTAAACCAGTGTACAGTCAGGACTAGAGCCCAGGTCTGCAGAACCCCTGACCTATCCGCTAGGAAACACTGCCTCCTGTGCACAGTTGAGAAACCTCCCAGGTGAAGCTGCAGAGCGTGTGCATTTCAGCAGTGTACCTATCGGGTTTTCTGGGAACTAGGCAGGCAGAAGCCCGCCCACTGCTAAAGGATCCTCCCCCAGCCTAAGGGAAGGAACCACAGGGCCACAGAACCCACTGAGTGCGGGGGACAACTAATAAAAGAACAGGGACAGGAGTGAGGTCAAAGGGTCAGAAGGAGGGAACCTGACGGGGACACCGAGCAGAGAACCCCGGACAGCGCCCGCTGCTCCTCGAAGGCGTCAAGGTAGCAGAGCGATTACCCACTCCTGCCTTGCGAGGCTTGAAACAGCCCAGGAGAGGGCTGGGGCTGGGGCAAGAAGCCTGGGCTGCTTGAGAGAAAGCAGGCCCAGCTGTGGCCAGGTCCCAGTCAGGCCCAGCTGGCCCCTATAAGAAGCAGTGAGCCAGGAAGCCACTTAGTCTTCCTCTGGCTGTAGAGGGAGAAGGGCCTGGCTGCAGGGAGCTAGAAACATGGTACCTGGGGGAAGCAGGGCTGGGGAAAGGCAGAGGAGCTGGGGAGCTCCTGCCTGGAAAGCCCCAGGCTGTAGCCTAGCATAAGGCCAAGAGGTACTGGGCGTTCCAGGGGCAGCCCAGGGATAGGCCAAGGCAGCAAGTCCAAACCCCTTTGCCGATGATGAGTGGCTGATACTGCAGTCTGCCCCAGGGCATGGGGGCTAGATGGAGACTGGGCAATAGTGAAGACTGAGGTGAAGTGGGGATAGTTGGTGGGGGTTCCCCAGGGAGGGGAGACCCAGATTGGTGGGGTACTGCCAGGAGGCAGCACCCCAGTTAAAAGGGCACTGGGGTCCAGGGAGGGACACAGGGACCAAGAGGACAGGTGGATCACCGGCCTGCAGAGGACAACCAGCGGGAGGCGTGCAGGGGTGAGTCTGCACATCTACAAGCAGGGACTGTTAAAATGGGGCTATTAGCTCTGGCTTCAGAGGCTCGGTTTCAACACGATGGGGCAACCTCAACGTAAAACTTCCACCCATGCAGCAACACTTGGGGCAGAGGCTTTGGGTGGGGTAGGTCAGAAAACTCCAAGGCTCTTAGCATTATCCCACACCAGCAGTGCCCAGTGTGGGGCAGCATCCTTCCTGTTCGAAGATACCCATCACGACTCTCTGCTAACTGTCAGGCAAACGAAATTTCCATTGTGGCTTGTGGATTATGCTGCATTCTGCTCCCTTTCGCCAGCTCCTGCTGTGCATTGGCTTTTCCCAGCTGCTTCTCTTGTGCGCTGTGGGGCATGGATTCGAGTCCTACCCTGAAGCCCTAGAAGACGCTGGATTTATGGCAGAGAAGAGGGAGAACAGGCCAAGCCCCCCGATGTGGCAGCATTTTTAACCATCTCTGGCCTCTCCTCCATGCTTCTACCCACCGTGTGAACTGAGCTCTGTGGCTCTTCTGCCTGGGTGTTTCTTTGTGTGACCCCTTCGAATCACTACGGCCTCTGCAGCCTGCAATGCCAGGCAGCCATGAAGGGTTCAATCAGTGCACACAGGTAGGGCAGACCCACTGCAAGTCTGTCTGAGGTCCCACAGGCCAGGCCAGCATGCGCCATGTCTGGCCGCACGATCTGATTTGTGACGGGGGATGATTACGGGGCCTCGAAGCAGCTCTGACGGGGCTTGTTTGCTGGGCAGATTTCTTGCAGGACGAGTGGGAGCTAATGTGGGTAATGAACGTGCTGCCAGACAAAGCCACTCCACCAGCAGGCAGCACTGGAATCTCATTATTATTTAATAGCATGACTGATGATCTCGAAAATAGAAGTGTGCATCAATCTAGACTAGTAACGAGGTTCTCACCTTTCATTCTGGTGTGTGCTGATGACAAGCCCCAGCACGGAGAGCTCGTTAGCGCTCCATGGAGGAGGAGGTAGTGGGGAGGAAGGCTGCAAGAGGCTGTTCCTTGGGCAGTGGCTAGAAGGTCCCAACAGGTGCAGACAGCGAGCCCTGGGCGGCTGTGGAATATCACTGCTCTGCACCTCACCTGTTTATTTGCACGCCTGACTAAGGCTGCTGCATGAGAATGGGTTTGGGGGTTCACTGGTGCCAGAGGCTGCACAGCAATGGTGAACCGAGCCCTCAGCCTCTAGGGTGTGTTGTCCTCACTGAGAGTGAGATTTGCTTCCCCATCAGGCTCTGAGCAGAGCTGGAGGGGTGTGGAGAGCCAATTCCCACCCCAAGCCCTACTCAAGCGGCATCCCTAGTCCATCGCTCTGCAGTAGCATGCATGGCCTCTTTGTGTTGCAGCTGCAATAGCCAGGAGGGAGGGCTCTGGGCTGAGCCCCTCACCTGGCATCTTGCTCTGAAATAGAGAACTGATTAAAAAAAATCCTGACCTTCAGGATCTGGCCCCTTGTGCTGTTCCAGCAGCTTAAACAGTTAGAACTGGTAGGAATGCCCCCTGTGCCAGAGCCTCCCCAGCCTGTGCACCAGCCCTGGGCATAGGGGACATGCTGGGGCAGGAAGAGGGCATAGCACTGCTTTCAGCTGCTTTCCCAGGGGCCCTAGGCTGCAGAGCATCACTTAGAGCAGCCCTGAGGCTACTCTGACACCAAGGGCCAGGCAGGTCCCCAGATGCTCCAGAATGGTGCCTTAGAGACACCCAGCCCCAGCCAAGGACTAGACCAACTCTGACCGAGGGGTCCCTTCAGCCCAGTGCCCTGCATAGCTCAGAGCTGACAGTCATCTCCTCAAGGAAACTCCATGACAAAGTGCCTTGGAGAAGGCAGTGTGCTTATGGCCTGGGCCTGGGACTCAGGACACCTGGGTTCAATGCTGGGGTCTGCCTCTGTCCTGCTGTGTGGCCTTGGCCAAGCGATTCAGTGGGTCTGGGCCCCAGTCCCCATCTGTGAAATGGGGATGAGGTTCCCTCCTCTCCCCCAGCCTGTGGCTGTTCAGAACCTGAACTCCTCAGGGCACCGGTTGCCGTCTAGGGGTCTTCCGTTCAGTGTGGGGTGTGTGTCTTTCCCTGGGCTTTGGTGCAGGCCCCACGTGCCTGTGCAGCTCCCAGCGGGATGGTCCCAAGTCTCAGGTGGCAGCTCTAGGAGATTGAAAATAAACACTTTGGGCCAAAGCCTCATTTGGTGTCTCACCCTTGGCTGTGGCACGGCTCTGCCAGGTGACTCCAGCTAAGGACCTGGGCCCTTGTTTTTTAACCAGTGTTGGTGGCAGGCACTGGCTTACAGTCCCCTATGTGCCATGGGGCTGCACCGGCACCAGGGGACGTGCCTCTCCCCACTGCCCCCTGCTGGTTTATCTGGGCTCTGACCTGCAGGGCCATTGGGTATCAGTTGTGCTGGGGCATTTCTGTGTTGCATAAACCCAGCTACTGGCCCCTGCAATGAACCCTGCTGTTGGGTGGGGATGGCTGACCCATCTCTGCTCAGCTTTGAAAGAGCTCACCTGCCCAGCGCTCTAGGGCCGAATGGGGTGGTAGATAAACTGAGTTCAGGCAGTTTTCTCTGGAAGGAGGCATCTGTATGAGATGTCAAGAGCTGAAGTCCTGTCTTCTCTGCAGCGTGGATCTGTTAAAGGTCCCACAGGACATTTGAGACCAGCCAGGCCAGGAGATGCTCTGATACCCGGAGCTTCCTTTCACCCACTGCTGGGCAGTGCTCTGGTGCTCTGCGTGCTGCCCCCTAGAGCTGGCTGCAGTTTGCTGGTGCTGTGAGTGTTTCTATTTGTAAAACACGCTGGAATCCTTCTGGGAGAAGGGCCCTTATCTCGACACCATATAGGGTACAAGAATTCCTACTGCTCCTCGCAGATCCCAGCCACTTGTGGCTGCTTGACTTAGGCGTTCTTGACACGAGCACTGTGATTTTATTGGCATCTGAAGGTAACAGGTGAAGCTCCAAAATGACACATGAAAAAATTAAGAGAAAAGCTTCTGTTGCGATTGTTTGAGAGGCTGAGCCAATCGTGGATCTGCTGCGCTGGCGGGAATGGAAAATCTCCCACCAGAATATGACTGGCTGCTGGAACCAGGTTTATCTGGAACCCTGAGTCTCCTGTTTCTGAGACGCAAATCGCATCTCTAAGTGGAACAGTCATGCATGTAACCAGGTAACCACATTAGCTCCCTGCCACAGAGGGGAAAGGTTACTGTCCGCTGGTACTGTCAGGTCAGCGGACACCTGTTCAGCAGTGTGACAGCGAGAATCAGGCCGGTTCTGCTCGAGGGAAGATGTAGGGGGAGGGATTGGAACTTTGACTTTGAAGTGGCAAGCTACCATTTCACTGCATGCCCCCAGCCTCCGGTGAGTCATTCTCGGAGTTGGTCATAGGGAATCTGCTCTGCTATCTCCATTCCAATCTGCCAGGTACGGAGCATGCACGATGTGAGCAGAATGAAAGCCGAGGCTGTGTCTCAGAAGCCACACAAACTGCCTGTTCCCCCCTCCCCATCTCGCTGTTCAGCTGAGCAGCACCAGGCCTCATTTCAGAGGAGAAGACAGGAACGTAAAAGAAATTCTTGGAACAGTGGAGCGCGGCTTAGCTGACCTCCACTTCCCTAGCTACTCGTTTTCTCGTATATAATTATGTAGTTATATCACTTTTATATATATATTTGTATGGTTATACGTGTTTTCTTTGCTAACATGGTTAGTTTGGTTAGCGGGGTTCAGGAAGTAGCCCCTTCCATGAGCCCAGTGCCGGAGCCATGCATGGCTCACCGGGTTTTCAAAGGGGCCCGGCTTGCCAGAAGCCGCGGCCGAAGAGAGATCTACATGACTCCTGTTTCAAGTGCCTCAGGGAATCGCACTTGACAGATAAGTGCCCCATTTGCAAGGCTTTTAAGCCGAGAACAAAAAGGTGCGGGACTTTCACTTACCCCTCCACCTTGGGCGCCGAGCGATGTTCAAGCGGCGGGCAGAAGCGCCTCCTTGGCACCGGACCCCGCCGGTACCACCAAGGCCTTTCGGCACCGACCGTCGCCGGCACCGATGTCGACTCGGCACCGCTCCCTTCTTCCGAGGCGAGAGAGTCTACGATTCCTGCTGGTGCCTGGCGGCTCCCCGGCACGCGCCGTTGTTGAGCCCCCTGCTCCCGCTACTTCCGTGCCACCTGCATCGCGGCCAGAGAGTTCGCCTAAGTTGCGTTGTCCGGCACCGTCACCTGCAGAGGCACCGATGACTTCGGCTCCGTCGATTCCAGTCCCCCAGGACCATGGATTCCGGTGCCTGGCAGCTCCCCGGCTCGCGCCGTGGTAGAGCTTACTGCTCCTGCTGCTTCTGTGCCAGCTGCACCACAGCTAGACAGCTCGTCTAAGATGACTCGCCCGGCACCGACGACGTCGGCACCGTCGATCCCGGTCCCACGAG
Organism: Gopherus evgoodei; assembly: GCF_007399415.2. Classification (NCBI taxonomy): domain Eukaryota; kingdom Metazoa; phylum Chordata; order Testudines; family Testudinidae; genus Gopherus; species Gopherus evgoodei. Next base: position 89,397 of record NW_022059795.1, on the reverse strand, counting down.
GACCGTAGAATCCGGTGCCTGACGGCTCCCCGGCACGCGCCGTGGTTGAGCGTATTGCTCCTGCTGCTTCCGTGCCAGCGGCACCGCAGCCAGAGAGCTCGTCTAAGTCGGATCGCCCGGCGCCGACACCGGCTACGGCACCGATGACGTCGTCACCGTCGATCCCGGTCCCACAAGGGCCGTAGAATCCGGTGCCTGACGGCTCCCCGGCACGCGCCGTGGTTGAGCGTATTGCTCCTGCTGCTTCCGTGCCAGCGGCACCGCAGCCAGAGAGCTCGTCTAAGTCGGATCGCCCGGCGCCGACACCTGCTACGGCACCGATGACGTCGTCACCGTCGATCCCGGTCCCACAAGGGCCGTAGAATCCGGTGCCCGACGGCTCCCCGGCACGCGCCGTGGTTGAGCTCCTGCTCCTGCTGCTTCCGTGCCAACGGCACCGCAGCCAGACAGCTCGTCTACGTCGGATCGCCCGGCACCGACACCTGCTGCGGCACCGATGGCGTCGGCACCGTCGAGCCCCGGTCCCGCAAGGGCCGTAGGATCCGGTGCCTGGCGGCTCCCCGGCACGCGCCATGGTCGAGCTAAGGCTCCGGCTGCTTCCGTGCCAATGGCACCGCAGCCTGAGGGCTAGCCTAAGTCGAAGCGCCCAGCACCAACACCTGCTACGGCACCGATGACGTCGGCACCGTCGATCCCGGTCCCGCAAGGGCCGTAGAACCCGGTGCCTGACGGCTCCCCGGCACGCGCCGTGGTTGAGCTCCTGCTCCGGCTGCTTCCCTGCCAACGGCACCGCAGCCAGAGGGCTAGTCTAAGTCGGATTGCCCGGCACCGTAGCTTCTGAGGCACCGACAACATCGGCACCGTCGATTCCAGTCCCACAAGGGCTATCGAATCCGGTGCCCGACGGCTCCCCGGCACGCGCCGTGGTTGAGCGTATTACTCCCGCTGCTTCAGTGCTGACGGCACCGCAGCCAGACAGCTAACTCGGTTCGCCCGGCACCGGCACCTACCGAAGCTCTAATGACCTCGGTACCGTGGATCCCGGTCCCACGAGGGCCGTCGAATCCGGTGCCGGACGGCTCCCCAGTACGCACTGTGGTTGAGCCTGCTGTTCCCTGCACGCCGGAGATGTTACCAACGGCGAGGGCTCTCAGTGCCATGGCAGAGTCAGTGCTGCCCGACCCGGGCACCGCCGGTACGGGTAATACAGTCTCTTCAGGGGACTGTCCCCTGTCAGTACAGCAGAGCGGCACCGTTCATGATCACGGTCCCGCAGGCACTCCAAGTCCTGTCGGCACGCCGGACACCGCTGGCAGTCCCGGTGCTGTTTTCCTCGGTACTGGTCACACTCGCTGCACCGGTCGGTATCCCGTTCGCCGACCCGCTATCGGCACCGTTCCGACATCTGGCACCGGGGCAGGTACCTTGACTCCTGTAGCCCTTCTCCGAGCCTCGAGATCTCGGTCGACCTCCCGACACCGTTCTGGTTGCGGGTCTGGATCTCGTTCCAGGTACCGATACGCCTCCCGATGCCGGTCCCCGGTGCCGAGTTGGGCAAGGTCCGAGTGAGTCAGAGACTCGGCCCGTGCCTTCTTTTAGTACCTCCATGGCCGTCCGGACACGCATCCGTGTCATCCCATATGCGCAGATTTTATGCTCAGGACCACGATCCTGATATGATGGCCAGCGGGCGCCAGCCCCGAAGCAGAAAGAGCCTTGGCGAATGCAAGGTGTACGCTGCAGGGGCCCTGCAGCTCTGGGTAGCAAAGCAACAAGCCTTGCTTAGCTGCGATAATTATAGCACCTGGGTGAAGGAGTTTCTCACTCAAAACTCCCACCTGGAGTTCGCTGCCGTCTTGGAGGACGGGGGAAAGAATTTACCCTTTGTTGGTAAAGGCATCTTCGCGGCAAAGACAGCCCCAGACTGCGAAGCCTGCTGGACAATAGGGTCCTAATGCGTCTCAGCATGTATACGCCAGCGACCAAACGCAGGCCTTTATGGCCCCAGCCGCCATACTCTGTGCCTAGCCAGAGGCAGAACTCTGGAAAACGGCAAGGCCAAGGTGGTCGCAGACGAACGTCAGGCCCCCTAAAAAGCCAAAGTCAAGGTCCCTCGCAATTACCACTGGGACCAAAGACGGACCTTCCAAGGTTCGCCGGAGGGCGGTGTACCAGTCGCAGGACGGGATCTCGATCCCGCTTTTTCCTGGCATGGCCCCAGTTACTTTTGGATCGCTGGGTCCTGCGCACGATGGAGCATAGGTACCACCTTTAAATTGCTCCAGCCCTGTCCCCCTTCAGCGGACGAAAGGGGCAAGGGGTTTTACTCCCGTTATGCCCTAGTTCCCCACTCGAACACAGGTCTCAGACCTCCCTGGTCCTGCATGGACTCAACCGGTTTGGGATAAGGTTGCGGTTCTGCATGGTATCCCTGGGAACCATTATTCCATCCTTGCCTCCTGGGGGCTACTATGCCGCCCTGGATATGAAGGACGCGTACTTTCGCAATGCCATCTTTCCTCCGCACGGGAGATGCCTCCGCGTTATAGCCAGCGGTGAATACTCCCGGTTTACGGCCATAGTCGCCGCCTACCGTCGCTGATGTCGGATATGCGTTTTTCCGTATCTGGACGATTCGCTTATCCGAGGAGACTCTGAGACACAATATGATTACTATAGAGCAATCCACTCTGGTTCCCACGCAGAGGTTGGACTTCCTAGGAGCTATCCTGGTCTCCTACCTAGCCGGAGCCTGCTTATCACACCTGCGGTTTTAGGCGATGGCAACAATTATCTGAGGTCTGAAGGCTTTCCCAACGACCTCAGCTCGTTCTTGTCTCAGTCTCCTGGGTCCATGGTTGCCCGCAAGTTTGTAACCAAACACGCCAAGCTCCGCCTCCGTCCTCTCCAAGTCCGGCCCACCTCGGCGTACCGCTTGGACAGGGAGCCAATGGTCATGGTAGTCACCGTTCCCTCGAACGCCTTAGGCTCCCTAGAGTGGTGGCTAACTCCCTCCTTGGTGTGGACAGGGATGCGGTTTCATCCGCCCCAGCCCTCACTGCCCCTGACGGCGGACACATCATCTCTCTGCTCGAGTGCTCATGGTCACCTCCGAGCTTAAGGCCTTCGGTCTTCTAGGGAGCTGGCATTCCTCATTAATGCCCCAACAATGAGAGTAGTCCGCCTGGCATGCCAGGGGTTCCAGCGGCAGCTGCGAGGCCGTTGTATCTTGGTGTTTACAGCCAACACAATGGCCAGGTGCTTCATAAGGATTCGGGGGGACATAGTCCCCCCCCCCTTTTTTGTCCGGAGGCCATCCATTTCCGGGTCTTTTGCATGACCCACTCGATGGAGCTGGCGACGTCCTTTCTCCCAGGCGTTCGGAACGTCTTAACTCTTTGACTCAGCAGGTCTTTCCTGTCTTACGAGTGATCACTCTGCCCCATGTGAGGCGTCCCGCTTTCCGGACGTGGAGATGGTTCCTCACACAGACCTGTTCGCTCACCGCGAGCGCAGGAAATGCCAGGTGTTCTGCTTCTTCCAAGGTCTCTCCTCGGAATCGATCTTGGACGCATTCCTCATGCTGTGGAACGGCCAACTGCATTATGCCTTCCCACTCTTCCCACTGGTTCGTTGGGTCCTGCTCAAACTCCGCAGGGGCAGAGCGCGCATCATCATGATCACTCCAGAGTGGTCCAGGCAGCACTGACATACCACGTCGCTCGGCCTGGCAGCCCAGACCTCATCACTCAGGGCAATGACAGGCTTCATCACTCGGACCTGCAGCCTCTTCGCCCCACGGTGGCTACTGCGTACCTGAGTCGGGGTGACAGGCAGCCTTCCACCTGGTCAACGTACCGGGCCAGGTGGAAGCGTTTCCTTTACAGCTGCAGTACGCTCGATCTTGCTCCTGCTGAGGTCTCGATCCCCTCTATTTGGCCTGCCTCTGGCCTTCAGCGGCAGGACATGGCAGTATCAGCGCTGAGGATACACTCAGCAGCCATCTCTACCTTCCAGCAGGCTAAGATGGACATTCAGTGTTCTCACGCTCTATGGGTTCGCGGTCCCTCAAGGGCTTGGAGCGCTTGCACCCTCGGGTGCGCTGCCCAGCCCGACCTGGGTCCTCAACCTAGTCTTGGCCAGACGGTCTCTGAGATCAGAGCTCTTACGGGGGTTCCGCCGTACGCTAGGTTTCACAAAGACAAGGTGCAGTTATGACCGCACCCGGCTTTCCTCCCTAAGGTGTTTTGGCCTTTCATGTTACCCGCAGCTCAACGCAATGGGCGCAACCGTTGCACTCCTTGGTCATCTGTGGAGTGATCGCATTATATTGTGCTGACAGAACCATTTCCTCAGGTGCCCCAGCTCTGTCCCGGTAGCGGGACAAAGGGTGGGCTTGTTTGTTTTCCTCTCAGAGGATCTCATCTAGGGTGATGGCGAACATCCCCACTTGTTATGATTTGGCTCATATTTCCCCAAGCCACATCAACGTGCATTCTACCAGGGCTCAGGCTTCATCTGCCCCCTTGCTGGCTCGTGTTTCTACCCACGAGATCTGTCGCGAAGCTCCCTTGGTCCTCGGTCCATACCTTTGCTTCGCAGTATGCCCTGGTTCAGCAGTCAAGAGAGGCTGTAGCCTCTGGCTTAGCAGGAGAGGACAAAAAGAACAAACGAACGAATGAATGTTCTTTACCACCAAATCTTTCAAAGCATCCTCTCTTCTTGTCAGCAATATGCCACGTTCCCCAGCTCGGTAGGACTGTCAGTCTCCCTGCTGAATGCTACTCCCCTCCTGCCTGCTTTATCTTAACTTTTATTTTACACGAAGACAAGATGTCACAAACAAAAACTGCTTTAAAAGAGGAAACTGACTTCAAAGGGCCGTGCTCCTGCTGCTCCAATTAGAGGGGAACCAGCCAATGCCATCCCTGGCTAAGGAGGCACAAGGGAGACTTCGTGCTACCAGCTCTGCTGCAACCCAGAGAGGGGCGCAATACAGACATCTGTCCCTATTGAGCTCTTTGCAAGGCTGGGGCCCTAGGAGATCCCAAAGCACCCTGCACTTTAAATGCCAGACCCTCCTTTGCACTGTGCTGTGCCGTCACTCAGTGACCTCAGGAGGAAGTTTAGGACACAAAGTGAAGCCAAATGCTACCATTAGCTGAAAGGAATTTGAGGTTGGCAGAATATCATTAAACATAGGAATTTGGCCAAAGTGAATTCAGATATATATTGTTTTATCTGAGGAAAGGATGTTGACTTTTTTCTGTTCCTAGACATTTTTGGACGATTTTTTTTATTGCTTTTCAAAAAAAGGACATTGTGCAAAGAAAAAGCTGATTTTTCAGAACAGTTTGAAATTTTTCTTTGTAAATTTCCCCCTTTTTTTCCTAATTTTTCAGCTTTTATTTACCATTTTTCACCCACTGCCAATTTTGTCCAAATGATGATTTTTTTTTTAAATGTTTTATTTCCGAATCTGGAGCTGTGATATTTTGAAAGTGACAGTGTTTGGAAACCTCCCTCAACATTTCTGGATTCAAACAATACTCTGAAGAAAGTACAAAATCAAAACAAAAAATGGCCCATTCTGAGTCAATGAAACTGCTTGCAAAACGCTCAGAGAAACCTGATGTGATTTTTCAGCCAGGTCTAGTGCTAAGCAGCTGATTCTTCTTGGGGCAGACTCCCCATATTCTCCACTGAAGTAGAAATGTGCAACTGATGGTTTTGCTGAGAAAGCTGGAGATGCCATCTTGGAAATTGTCATTGATTTTCTGTTAGAAAGAAGGGAAAATGGTCCTTCCATTCAGTTCTGAGCTGTTGCAAAGGACATACCGTCAGATGAAGTGATCCTAGCAGCGCTCACAAGCTGAACAGGCTATTATGGAGATGAGAGACCTGTAAGCAACAGTGAGCGGGGCTGGCTGTGCTCACTAGGTGGATCAGTTCAGAGCCTGTTGCTGGAGTTACCATCTTTAAGATGAGACTTCAAACTAAGGGTGAGAATCCAACAGGCCAAATCCTCATCTGCGTGAGCGTGTTCTGCCTCCCTACATTCCTCTGGGGTTTAACCTGGATCCTTCTGCAGATCCTGCCCTGATCTTACTACTACACTCTCCTGTCTCAGCATTTCTGCAGGGCTCATCACTGCATTGTTTAACTTGTGTGTTAAACAGCACTAGATGACCTCTCAATAGAGTGACCAGATGTCCTGATTTTATAGGGCTTTTACTTATCTAGACTCCTATTTCCCCCCACACACACACCTCCTGTCCCAATTTTTCACACTTGCTATCTGGTAACCCTACCTCTCAAGGTCCCTTCCAGTTCTATGTTTCCACCCAAGAGGTGACTGCATTTCAGGGCCAGTTCTATGTACGCAGCATACAACCTGCCCATGCAGTCCTTACACGGTCAAAACTCCATTAACTTCAACAGGAATTTTGCCTGAATTAGGGCTGTTAAGAAGGTCAAGCACTAGATCTTATAACAGCTCTCGCTGCATGTCATGGACATGACACTGCTTAGGTAGGTGCCCTTTGGGCCGGGACCATCTTTCCTTTCCGTATTTGTATAGCATCTGGCATCATGGGTCCTAGGCCATGGCTGGGGCTGCTCGGTGCTGCCACAACACACATAATGAATAATGATAATACATGGAGCTGCTCTCTATAGGGTTGAGTACCTGCCCCCAGCACAGAGCAAGGCTGGCTTTGCCACACCGGAGCCAGAAAGCGGTATAGCCAGCTGATCAGGCTTCTCATAGGCTTTAAGATCAGAAGGGACCATAGTGATCATCTAGTCTGCACATTGCAGGTCACAGAACCTCACCCTCCTGCTCCTGTAATAGACCCTGAACCTCTGGCTGAGTTACTCATGTCCTCAAATCAGGATGTAAAGCCTTCAAGTTACAGAGAATCCACCATTTACTCTAGTTCAGTGGTCCCCAATGCGGTGCCTGCGGGCGCCATGGTGCCCACAGGGGCATCTTAATGCTCCTGTGTCCTGGACCCCAGGAGAGCACCCGCCGAAATGCTGCTGAATTTCAGCGGTATTTCGCCGGGGACGTCTCTCGATGACGCCACTTGCCATCGACAAGTGACGTCACCGAGAGGCGTCGCTCCCGAATATCGGCAGGGACGCCTCTCGATGATGTGTTGCTTGTCGATGGCAAGTGGCGTCATCGAGAGGTGTCCCGGTCGAAATGCCACCAAAATTCGGCAGCATTTCGACGGGTGCTTCACCGCCGCAGTGGTCCTTCGTCTAGCACCCACCAGATGAAAAGGTTGGGGACCACTGCTCTAGTTCAACCAACAAGTGACCCAGGCCACTGCTGCAGAGGAAAGTGAAACCCCCCCATGGTCTCTGCCAATCTGATATGGGGGGAAATTCCTTCCCAACCCCAACCTTGTGATCGGTTAGACAATGGGCAAGACCCACCAGCCAAACACCTGAGAGAGAATTCTCCATAGTAACTCGGAGCCCACCCCATCCAGTGTCCCATCACAGGCCATTGGTGATATTTGCTGCTAGCAGTCACAGATCAGCTATATGCCATCGTAGGCAGTCCCATTATCCTATCCCTTCCAGAAACTTCTCAAGCTCGGTCTTGAAGTCAGTTCTGTTTTTTGTCCCCATGGCTCCCCTTGGGAGGCTGTTCCAGAACTTCCCTCCTCTGCTGGTTAGAAACCTTCATCTAATTTCAAACCTAAAGTTGTTGGTGGCCAATTTATAGCCATTGGCCCTTGAATAATTCCTCTCCCTCCCTGGTATTTATCCCTCTGGTGTATTTATAAAGAGCAATATCTCCCCTCAGCCATCGTTTGATGAGGCTGAACAAGCCAAGCCCTAGGAGTCTCCTCTCACAAGGCAGATTTTCCATTCCTCAGATACCCTAGTAGCCCTTCTCTGCACCTGTTCCAGTTCGAATTCATCTTTCTTAAACATGGGAGACCAGAACTGCACACAGTATTCCAGATGAGGTCTCACCAGTACCTTGTATAATGGTTCTAACATGTCCCTGTCTCTACTGGAAATACCTCGCCTGATGCATCCTAGGACTGCATTAGTCTTTTTCATAGCTTCGTCACACTGGCAGCTCATAGTTGTCCTCTGATCAACCAAAACAGCCTGGTCTTTCTCCTCGTCTGTCACTTCCAACTGACACATCCCCAGCTTACAGCAAAAATTATTGTTGTTAGTCCCTAAATGCAGGATCTTGAACTTTGCACGATTAAATTTCCTCCCATTTCTATTACTGCAGTTTTCAAGGTCCTCCAGATCTTCTTGTGTGACATTCCGGTCTCCCTCCCAGCTTGGTGTAACCAGCACATTTCATTAGTGCCCATCCACTTTTTCTGCCAAGGTCATTAATAAAAATGCTAAATAAGACTGACTGAGGAACTCCACTAGTAACCTCCTTCCAGGCTCACTGTTCATCTTTCACTAGTTCCTTATCCACCTTTCAATTAACCACGTCTTCTCCAATTTAACTACTAATTTGCCATTTGGAACTGTATCAAGGCCTTACTGAAATCCAGGTAGATTAAATCAACTGCATTTCCTTTGTCTAAAAAAATCAGTTCTCGTCTCAGAAAAGGAGATCCGGTTGATCTGTAAAACTGTGCTGTATTTTATCCCAATTACCATTTACCTCTATGTCCTTAACTTTCTCTTTCAAAATTTGTCCTAAGACCTTACAGACAATTGGGGTCAAGCTAACAGGTCTGTAGTTTCCCAGATCACTTTTTTCCTCTTCCTTAAAAATAGAAACTATATTAGCAATTCTCCAGTCGTGAGGTACAACCCTCAACTTTACAGATTCATTCAAAATCCTTGCTATTGGGCTTGCAACTTCACGTGCCAGTTTTTTTAATATTCTTGGATGGAGATTATCTGGGCCCCTCGATTTAGTTCCATTAAGCTGTTTAAGTTTGACTACCACCTCAGGTGCAGTAATTTCTATTTCCATATTGTAGTTCCCATTAGCCACCTTGCTACTGCCCCTAAGCTCGTTGTTACCCTTATTAAAATCAGAGGCAGGGTATTTGTTTAGGCCTCGGGCCATGCCTAGATTATCTTTAATCTCCACTCCATCTGCAGTGCTTAGCAGCTCCATTTCTTCTTTCCTTGTTTTATTTATTTATTTGGATAATTGCTTTGGCAAGGTCCAGCTCAGCTTGGCTAGTGGCAGGTCTCACTTCTCCCCTGCACTTTCTGCCCTCCAAGAGGTCACTTTCCTTGCTGATCCTTCCCATCTTCCATTCCTTGTAGGCTTTCTGCTTTCTCTTAATCACCTGTGTGAGATGCTTGTTCATCCAGCTTGGTCTGCAGCCCTTCCCTAGAGGTTTGCTCTTGTGTGACGCACCATGTACCAGCTCCGTTCACCAGACTCTGCCCCACTCCTGCTCCAGAGACTGAGCAGTGTCTCCTGTTGCTGTTTCCCTATGCCTACCACCTGCTGCCTGTGCTGATAGATGCTGAGCCTGCCCTGCCCGGATCCCTGCTGTTCCCTGTCTTGGCAGAGGCATGTCGAGTAAAATGGAACCTGTCAGAAAGTCCAGGTGATGCATGTTGTTTTATGTGAATCCATTAACCTTTGCTCCAGCTGGCAGAGGAGCAGGGTCTCCCAGAGCAGAGCTCACTGCGTTACTGATGCGTTGGCTGCAAGTCTTGGCTGCTTCTCTGAAGAGTTCAGCTTCTCACACTTAGCCTGTACTGCTCCTATAAAGCCCTGAGACGATAATGTTTGTGGGGGATGCTGTGAAATAGCACAGGCTCCAAGTCTGAGCTCACTCCCTGTGTCTGAGGCTGTGCCCTGTCCTGCCTTTGCACAGCTCTGCCACCTTCAATCCGTTTAAACTCTGGCTCCCTTTAAAAGCCATACTCACGCCTGAGCTAACTCCGCTAACTTCAGTCCATCCCTCTGCTTTTCCTCGCACAGCCCTGGACAGTCAACTGGCAGCCCCCAATAGTCCAATATCATGACCGCCCCTCCCCCTACCCCCCCAAAAATCGTGAGATTGGCATAAAAGTCCTGAGATCGTAGGACGCCAGGAGCTGGGGCATTAAGAAACATATCAAGGGACGTTGCACGTTTCAATCAGAGCGTTGTGGGTGTGAAATGCTACTGTCACAGCTCTGGTGGGGCTCCCCCTGCTGGCGGCTCACCAGATAGCTGTGAGGAGCTCCAGGCACTAGATCCCCATGTGCTCTAAGCAAACTCCAGCCCTGACTCCTCCGTTGGTCTCTCTGGCACATTTCCTGGGCACTGACTCTTCAGCCCACCTGCTGTAGACCCCCAGGACCAGCTCGGACCCCCAGCATAGCCAGGTAGCTTAAAGACCCCCTCTCCCAGAATCCCACTCTTCTGCTTCACCCCCTCCAGGGACTGCAGGGCAGGTGTAGCAGAGAACACGCAGGCATGTTGCAGACACCTGACATATTATAGCTCTTTTCTTAATCACATGAAAAATACCCAGCTCTAGAAAAACTAATAAACCCTGCACACGTTTTCCTGCCTGCGTTTCCTCCCCACTCCAGGCCATTCTTTGGGCCCAGCCAGAGTTCTGCTCCAGTGCATGGCTTGGGTTCTGCAACATGCAGCCTCGTCCCTTGGGCAGGATGACCGTGGCCAGTCTGTGCCCTTCTTCCTCCTGCCCAGCCTCCCTGTGTGTCTCCCCTGTCACAGCTCAACAAGGTCTGTGCTATTGCCTAGATTTGAAATAGTCCCTTGGAGGAGCCCCATTCTGTGTGCCTGTCCCCCACAAGGACCCACTCCTCCTTCCGGATAAGCCTTGCAACCTCACTGCCTCCAAGACTGAGCCACTGGTCTTCAGCCCGCTGGCTTCACCCCATGAGTTGAACAGAGGTGGACTCCTGGTTAGAGATTTAGACACCCCTCAGGATGCAATGCACCACAGCCAAGATTTACAGGGACCCCGGTGGTCTTTTCAAAACAGAGCTGGGTTTATTAGTTACCTGGAACCCAACATCGGGAGTCCTCAAGTTACGAGGCAATAAAGGTTAAAGCATAGTCCTCCATCTGGCCAAGCCAGCACTATCCCCCAGGCAAGCTGCACTGTCAATAAGGTGAGGGCCCTGGATGTCTCCAAAGGGCAGCTCTTAACCCAGCCACCTGACACCTTTCCCTTTGTTCTGGAGCTGGGGCCTTTGCTGCACTTTCCTGCCCAGAGAAGGAGGGTGGAGGTGGAAACTTCTTGGCTCCTGTTTACCAGCTGTGATTGTTCTGGACATTGGGGTTTCCATTGTCCTCTCAGCTTTTCCATTGATATGGGTCTGCCTGGGCCTGTCCTTTAATGAACCATTTATTCCCCCCAAACAGCAACCCGAGACAAACACCCAAGTTTCCTGTTCTACCCCTAAGCGCAGAGTTAAGCAGTTCAGTCCCACTGGGTAGCAATGCAAAGTACAGGGGGAAACTCATAGGAGTCATAAAAATAATACCAAAAATCACCCCTCCCCTTTCCGTAGTGGTAACCTGTGTTTTTGTCCTGTTTTTGTAACTTTCCACTTCCCCCCTCCTTTCAGACAGAGGAGGAGGTAGCTTTTTCCTTCATAAGCAAACCCCTTTAGCATACCTATTGTCCAGTCAAATTACAGTCATTAAAGTTAAGTACTTCCCATTCTCCTCAGTCCCGGAGTTGGGGGTGCAGGTCTGGTGGATAAACATCGAGTCAGAGGCTTTCCATGATCCAGCAATGTCAAACCCTCCTAATACAGGAACTCCCCACTTAATGTTGTAGTTATGTTCCTGAAAAATGCGACTTTAAGCGAAACAATGTTAAGCGAATCCAATTTCCCCATAAGAATTAATGTAAATGAGGGTGTTAGGTTCCAAGGAAATTTTTTCCACCAGAGAAAAGACTATATATATATATATATATATACACACACATAATCACACAGAGAATATAAGTTTTAAACAAACAATTTAATACTGGTACACAGTGCTGATGATTGTAAAGCTTGATTGAGGTGGAGGAGTCAGAGGGTGGGATATTTCCCAGGGAATGCCTTACTGCTAAATGAACTAGCAATTGACTGAGCCCTCAATGGTTAACTCTCACATTCTACAGGGCAGCAGGAAGGAGGGAGGGCAGACAGAGACAGGAACACACACCCTGAGTATGAGAGAAAAAATGTGCAGTTCCCTTTAAGTAGCTGACCTCAGGCTTAAGTACGCTGCCTTGTTAATTAAATCAGCTTGCTGACACCTGAAACCGCAGCTACTGCCTAGAAGCTCCCTCCCTCGTGTGTCCCCCCTGCTCTATGGAAGATGGGCTAAGAGGGGTGCAGGAGCAGGGGGGAGAGGGAGACACCCTGACATTAGCTCCCTTCTTCCCCCTTCCCCCCCGTACAGCAAGCAGAGTCTCTGGGAGCAGCTCCAAGGCAGGGGGCAGGAGCATCAAATGACAGTGAGGGGGCGGGACAGCTGCTGCACAGGGAACTTAGGGGAGTGGGGAGCTGATGGGGGGGCTGTTGGTCCACCCTAGTTCCAACCACCTACCAGCTAGCTGCAACGAGCTGCTCTTCCTGCAAGCAGTGGACAAAACAGGCGGCTGCCAAACGACTAGAAGGGAGCATTTCACAACTTTAAACAAGCATGTTCCCCTAATTGATCAGCAACTTAACATTGAAACAGCGTTAACCAGGGCAACTTTAAGTGAGGAGTTCCTGTATCAACCAGATCTCTGTGGCTCAGCTTTCTGAAATCTGAAATTGGGCATGTGAAAAGAAGAGTGGAAAAATATATAGGAAACAGACCATTAAACTTAGAAGTGGTCATCAGAGAGACAAGGTGGCTGAGGTAATAGCTTTCTTTGAGAGAGACCAGCTTTTGAGCTTATAAAGAGCTCTTCTTCTGAAGAAATGAATGGTAAGAGAAGAGTTGGAAGACCCCAAACTAGATGGATGATTGGCATGCAGCTGCAGAGTTTCCGAGGAATTGCTTCAAGACATATAGGAACGGAGAAGAAGGCCTTGAAGAGCTGACCCATAGTGAGGGCAGCAAAGGTAGCAGAGGAGGAAGACGGATTTCTGAAATCACCTCAGCTTCCAAATCAGAAAACACTTTGCCTTGGGGTAAATGGGAGCAGAAGGTCCAGGGCAAAGGCGGATCTACTCCAAAGATGCGGCCATCTTATAATGGTTCAAAGCTCGCTAAGGAATCTGGAGTTTGATGTGAAGCTGAAGAGAGAGTCCTGGTCAGTGTCTGGGCAAGGCTTGTGGTGGGGAGAGAATTCCAGTATTTCAGTGCCTCAGGCCAGGTCTGTCAAAGTGATGAGTGATTGGGGGGGTTGGGAGGGAGGCTCAGACTGTGGGAGCCCAACTTGAGATACCTTGAAGGGGCTGACAAGCAGCCAGTGCTGAGCTCCTGCCCTGGAAATCCCATCAGGTCCCCCCAAATCACTCATTGCCTCGGCAATGTTAGCCTTAGGAGTTTTGTTAGGAATCAGAAGGCAGCTGCCAGTGTGAATAAGAGCCTGTGCAGCACACAGCCTTTGTACCGGTACAGCGGTGTCAGTTCACATGAAGAATAATAACAACCCCTGCACCTGCCAAGTGCTCTTCATCCATAACTCACTCGCACGTTACACAGGAGGTGGGATCACTGCCCCCATTTCACAGGTGGGAAAACAGTTGAGAGAGGATTTTTCAACCAATATCATTACACTGGGACAAGCCCAGGGCTGGTCCAGACTAGGGGGGGAAAATCGATCTTAGATACGCAACTTCAGTTACGTGAATAACGTAGCTGAAGTCGAATAGCTAAGATCGAATTACTCACCCGTCCAGACGGCGCGGGATCGATGTCCGCGGCTCTCCGTGTCGATTCCAGAACTCCGTTGGGGTTGATGGAGTTCCGGAATCGATATAAGCGTGCTCGGGGATCGATATATCGCGTCTAGATTAGACGCGATATATCGATCCCCGAGCAATCGATTTTAACCCGCCGATACGGCGGGGTAGTCTGGACGTACCCTCAGACCAGGGACCCATCTAGCTCGGTATCCCAGCTCTGATAGGCCAGTCCCAACTGCTTCAGAGGAAGGTGCAAAAACTCCTGAACTGCCAGCTCTGGAATAAACTGCCTCCAAGGAAAATGCTTTCCTGCTCCCCCCCCCCCCGCCTTGATATATGTTCTGACACAGGAGGATTTCTAGCCCTTCACAAACTCCTGCTACTTCTTAACCGTGGCTGTGATTATACTCTGGATAATCTCCTTATCTATATAAATATCCAGGCCTTTTGGGAATCCTGATAAACTCTGGGCCTCAATGGAATCCCATGGCAGGGAGTTCCACAGGTTAATATGGGTTATGTGAAAAGGTTTTTCCTTTTATCAGTTTTTCATGTGCTGCCTTTCACTTTGTGTCCCCTTGTTGCTGGAGGATGAGCTGAGGGAACAGCAGTTCCTGACTAGCTTGCTCTTAACAAGTCATTATTGGTATAACTTCACCATCAGCCCCCCCCCGTTCATAACCGCTCTCACCTAGAGTCCTTCTTGAAAGAGCTCACACTCTAAACAGAGAGAGCAAGGGTTAGCACCTCAATTTACCCCCTGGGGAAACTGAAGCACAGAGCAATTAGGTGACTTGACCAAGGCCACACAGGGAGCCTGTAGCAGAGCCAGGAATAGATTCCAACTCTTCTGGGTGCCAGGCTACAGCCTTGATCACAGGACCATCCTTCTCCACCTTTTGCCCTTGCTTCCAGACTGGATGGAAGCACCAAAACACCCCTAGCAATGCTGTTGCTGTGATGCCTCTGCATCCTGCTGGGATGGAACAGGGAGCCCAGGAACCCTCTCAAGAGACCAAGCTGGGAAGAGATGTCTCGGTGACAAATTCCCTCCCTGGGTGTTTCTCTCTGGTTTACATCTGGCTCTGAAACCAACAGAAGAGCTGAACAATTCTTGTGCTGGCTCCTTCAGCCCCATTTTGTGACAGACTCGAGAGGACGTGGACACTGGAGTCGTCTCTCAGCCCCCAGGCCCAGACAGGCTGGAGGTGCCTTTGGGGGAAGCTCGCTCAGTGGCTGCCTCTCTCCGGGCGCTGGGTATCGGACACCAGGGTATCGGCCAGCCTAGCCCCTCCCCACCACAGAGCGTAGCCCACCTGCATCACAGTCGATGTCTGGGTGGGAGGAGTGTTCAGCTGCCGCATCCTCATGTGGGGGGTGGAGCCACTCCAGGCCCCACATTCAGTGACATTTCTGGCTGCTGCTAGCCACACGCCTTCATTCACATGCAGAGAAAAGGTACAGCTGCCGCAGAGTGTCCTCCGAGGGACGCAATGGCGCCGTCCGCCCATAAGTGCAGTTTGTATGTCAGAAGGACCCATATGGACCAGAACAATAGGGGAGCCTGTCCCTCCACCTGTTTCTTGAAGAGCTTCTGGTTAAACACAAAGGCCCTGGCTCCCAGCCCGATGAGCTGGAATGAGCTTCCACCTGCCTGCTGCTGCGCTGCGTACGCCTCTCCCCGTCGGGGGACTGCATTCCAGTACCTTCTGAACTGCTCCCTGCAGGGCATCTGTCCATCCAGCTGTTTGCCCCCATCCGTGCCCTTCTATCTGCTTGGCTGGCTGGCGCACACTGCCACCCATCGCTACAGAGCTGGCACTTAAAATCAATGGGCAAGAGCAATGTCCCTAACAGCAGCTGGCTTTTCTCCCTTTTTGAGGGTATAAAATCTCTGCTCGGGGGGGCTGGAATTTGGTAGATTTGTTTTTAGTTTTTCAATGTGTTTTTGGAGGGAGTGGCTTGCTAGCGATGTCAGTGTTGGAGGGACATTCGTGGGATGGTAGAAAGGGCTGTATCAAAGAGGAAGGGCTAGCACTGTGTCCTAGTGCTGCTGAGACAGTGGATTCAGCTGATCTCCTCTGGGAGTGCGTCCCAGAGCCAGACCCCCCGACTGGGAATGCTGGGTCCCCAGTTCTCCTGGATGCTGTGATCTGCGCCATTCCAGAGAACCACAGCTGTCCTGGCTGTCAAGAGATCAAAATTCAGTCTGCGGCTTGATCTGTTCATTGCTTCGAAGAGTCAGACTGAGGCCTTGAGAGCTGATTGAATGAGATTAATGACAAGGGAAGCTGTTCAGCCCGCCCAGAATCACTGCTGCTGGCTCTCTGCAGACTCAGACAGATGTCACTGCATTGGTTAAGCTCCATTCATATTTCATGGACTCAGTCACGGCTTGTAAAGCCAGACTGTGCTGATGGGACTACTTGAGTTCTTACCCCTCTCAGCCCACTAGTCTGACTGAATCATGACTAAGGCTGCATTTCAGTCACGGGTATTTTTAGTAAAAGTCACGGACAGGTCACGGGCAGTAAACAAAAATTCATGGCCTATGACCTGTCCATGACTTTTTCTATATACTCCTGACTAAAACAGGGAGGGGAATGGCTCGGGGGGTCAGCTCAAGGAGTGCCGCGGATGCTGAGGGGAACAGTCCAGGGGGCACCAGAGGTACTCAGGGGGCATGGCCTGGGAGAGCACCAGGGAGGTACGGCCCAGGGGGTGCCACGAGTACACAGGGGGCAGGAGGTGGCAGGGCTGGGGCAGGTTCCCAACCCAGCTCCTAGCTCCATGTGCTCCCTCCACTCTGCCCAAGCCCCAGTTCTGCAGCTCCCATTGGTTGGGAACTGCAGCCAATGGGATCTGCGAGGGCGGTGCCTGTGGGTGGAGGCAGCAGGTGGAGCTAGGAGCTGTGGGAAGGCAGTTCCTGTCGTCCTTCCAGGGAGGCCCCTCTTCCAGATTTCCTGCACCCCAATCCCCAGCCCTGAACTCCCCTGTCATAAACAGATAGCTAAGGGTTAATGTCTCTTTCACCTGAAACACCTGACCAGAGAACCAATCAGGAAACCGGATTTTTTCAACTTTGGGTGGAGGGAATTGTGTGTCTGAGGTCTTTGTTTTCTGGCTGCCTGCTTTCTCTGAGCTTTGGAGAAGTAGTTCTACTTTCTAATCTTCTGTTTCTAAGTGTAAGGACAAAGAGATCAGATAGTAAGTTATATGGTTTCTTTTCTTTGGTATTTGCATGAATATAAGTGCTGGAGTGCTTTGATTTGTATTCTTTTTGAATAAGGCTGTTTATTCAATATTCTTTTAAGCAATTAGCCCTGTATTGTATCACCTTAATACAGAGAGACCATTTGTATTTTTTCTTTCTTTTTTATATAAAGCTTTCTTTTAAGACCTGTTGGAGTTTTTCTTTACTTCAGGGAAATTGAGTCTGTACTCACCAGGGAATTGGTGGGAGGAAGAAATCAGGGGAGATCTGTGTGTGTTGAAGTAGCTAGCCTGATTTTGCATTCCCTCTGGGTGAAGAGGAAAGTACTTTTTGTTCCAGGACTGGGAACGGAGAGGGGGGAGTCACTCTGTTTGGATTCACAGAGCTTGTGTCTGTGTATCTCTCCAGGAGCACCTGAAGGGGGGAAGGGAAAAGGTTTATTTCCCTTTGTTGTGAGACTCAAGGGATTTGGGTCTTGGGGTCCCCAGGGAAGGTTTTTCAGGGGGACCAGAGTGCCCCAAAACACTCTAATTTTTTGGGTGGTGGCAGCAAGTACCAGGTCCAAGCTGGTAGCTAAGCTTGGAGGTTTTCATGCTAACCCCCATATTTTGGACGCTAAGGTCCAGATCTGGGAATAAGGTTATGTCATGGTGTAGCAGCGGGTGGGAGATAGACAGAATCCAGAAGCCAGTAAGAATATTATATTTTTCTTTTCTCTGCTAAGGGCTTTTTAGCAGAGAGAAACAGTTTGGTTTTAAAAGGGAACCAGAGAGAAATTTTTTTTTCTGCTCTCTCTGGCAGTTTGTGGCTTGCATGTTAAGCAAGAAACCATTACCAGACTATTAACAGTCTTTTGTCACACAATAGCACTCCCATTGAGAGTCATACCAGCACTATATAAATGCAAATAAAGTGGTTTTTCAGGTTTACTTAACATTGAAGATTAGCTAAAGGCACTGTTGCTAGGCAGACTTCAGGAGGCAACAGAGAACCTGCAGTTCAGAGGATAAACACCGGAGGGCACCCCAACACAAGAAAACAGGAATCATGACTTCTAAGGCAAAAATGGAGGCCGAAAACCAATTCAGAGAAGCTGAACACAGGCGACAACTGGAAATAAAACAAGCAGAGATGGAAATAAGAGAGAGAGAAAGAGAGGCAGCACACAAAAGAAAACTAGAAGAAGAAGAGGTGGCCACCGCCGAGACATGGAAAAACACCAAAAAGAAATGGAAAAACAACAAAAAGAAATGGAAAAACAACAAAAAGAGTATGAAGAGAAGGAAAAACAGAGAAAACATGAACTGGAGTTGGCAAAAGCTGGGCTGCGTGTGCCAGCCAACCCTAACAACCCGGCGCCAATTATTGCTCCACAGCACAGGAAATTTCCCACCTACAAGGCAGGTGATGACACCGAGGCCTTCTTGGAAAATTTTGAAAGAGCCTGTCTTGGGTACAGCATCCCCGAAGACCAGTACATGGTAGAATTAAGGCCACAACTCAGTGGGCCTTTAGCAGAGGTGGCAGCTGAAATGCCTAAGCAGCAAATGAATGACTATAAACTTTTTCAAACCAAGGCCAGATACAGGATGGGGATAACCCCAGATCATGCCCGTCGGCGTTTCAGAACCCAAACGTGGAAACCAGAGGTGTCATTTCCCAAACACGCCTACTACTTTGCAAAAAACTATGAGGCCTGGATAACAGGAAACAACATTCAAACCTTGGAAGAACTGAACCTCCTCATACAAATGGAGCAGTTCTTGGATGGTGTTCCTGAAGACATCACATGGTACATACAAGATGGAAATCCCAAAGATATCGCTGAGGCGGGGGAGATTGGAGCCAAATGGATGGAACTGGCAGAAAGCAAGAAAGCTACTGCCAAGGGGAACAACAAGAAACTTCTTCGTTGGAGTTTAGCTCTCCAAGATTTTGATTTTGAAATTCAACACATCACAGGAGCTTCTAACAAAGTTGCTGATGCACTCTCCCGTGAGAGTTTCCCAGAATCCAGTAGTTAAAAAGTGTTCTTAAAATGTAAAAGTCTGTTAGTTATATACTTAGTAGTATATGTAAAGGTGCATGTGTTGTATTAATCTGTTTATTTTCAAGTTCTAGAAGGAAATTGCCGCCAGTGAGCTTCCCCACTGTCTGCAATTTGGGGGGCGTGTCATAAACAGATAGCTAAGGGTTAATGTCTCTTTCACCTGAAACACCTGACCAGAGAACCAATCAGGAAACCGGATTTTTTCAACTTTGGGTGGAGGGAATTGTGTGTCTGAGGTCTTTGTTTTCTGGCTGCCTGCTTTCTCTGAGCTTTGGAGAAGTAGTTCTACTTTCTAATCTTCTGTTTCTAAGTGTAAGGACAAAGAGATCAGATAGTAAGTTATATGGTTTCTTTTCTTTGGTATTTGCATGAATATAAGTGCTGGAGTGCTTTGATTTGTATTCTTTTTGAATAAGGCTGTTTATTCAATATTCTTTTAAGCAATTAGCCCTGTATTGTATCACCTTAATACAGAGAGACCATTTGTATTTTTTCTTTCTTTTTTATATAAAGCTTTCTTTTAAGACCTGTTGGAGTTTTTCTTTACTTCAGGGAAATTGAGTCTGTACTCACCAGGGAATTGGTGGGAGGAAGAAATCAGGGGAGATCTGTGTGTGTTGAAGTAGCTAGCCTGATTTTGCATTCCCTCTGGGTGAAGAGGAAAGTACTTTTTGTTCCAGGACTGGGAACAGAGAGGGGGAGTCACACCCAAACTTCTGCTGCTGTGGGGCAGAGGGGCTTGAGACTGCCCCAGCAGCAGCTGGTGTGACTGGCCCAGGGGCTGCCCGAGCTGCTCAGGCGGCTCCCAGGCCATCTGCATGGCCTGCTGCAGAAGTCACAGAGGTCATCTAAAGATACAGTACCTGTGACCTCCGTGAGAAACACATGACCCCCAATCAGCTTCTCCTTGGGTGCTGATTATCCTCCAAGTGATCTGTGTGCAGGCTCAGGGACTCATTCCCTGCACTGTCACACCCCTAGATGGAGCCCAAGAGCTTGTGTTTGACTAATGCATTTTCCAGCAGGGCCTCCAGCCTGGATCTGAAGGGAGCAAGAGGTGGAGACTCCAGCCCTTCCCTCCAGAGTTTGTTCCATTGTTAATCACCCTCCCTGTTACAAAACTGCACCCTATTTCCACTACAATTTGCCTGCTGCCTATAGCTTCCAGCCATTGGCAGCTGTTCTGCATTTCTCTGCTGGAATACAGAGCCCTTTAGTACCTGGGTTTGCCTCCCCAGGGCTGCCCAGAGGATACAGGGGGCCTGGGGCAAAGCAAGTTTGGGGCCCTTTCCATTAAAAAAAGTTGCAATACTATAGAATACTATAGTCTCATGGGTTCCCCTGCGGGGCCTGGAGCAAGTGGGGCAAATTGCCCCACTTACCCCCCTCTTCTGGGCGGCCCTGTGCCTCCCTAGGAATGCACTTGTATGTCGCAAGCGTCTTTTCACTAAACTGAATAGATTGAGCTCATTAAATCTTGTTCCAACTTTTCAACATCGTCTTAAAAATGGGGACACCAGGCCTGGCTGCAGTATCCAGTATCTGCACCACCAAGGGCATGCTCAGAGGTGAAATCACCTCCCTGCTCCTCCTCGTTGCTTCCCTGGACTAGCCTCCAAGGACTGCACTAGCCTTGTACCACAGCCCCGCACTGGGAACTCCTGTTCAGCTGCTTGGCCCCTAAATCCTGTTTACAGTCACTGCTTTCCAGGGCACAGGCCCCTGTCTGAAGGCAAGGCCTGCACTCCCTGTTCCGAGACAGTGACCTTGCCTTGCCTGGACTAAAGGGTATTTTCTTAGAAAGGACCCAGCTAAGCTTATCAAGTGAACCGGAGAGCTCCATGAGACAGCCCTGTCCTCCTCATCACTGCCATTCTGCCAATCTTTGTGTTAATCAGCCATGATTGTATGTTGACATCCAGATCGCTGAGGGAAGGGCTGGAAGATTTTCAACACTACTGCAGGGGTGAGAACAGACTTTTTTGCTCTGTTGTTAATGAAAGCTGGGAGTCAGCACAAGCTGTGTGCCTCACGATCCCATCAAGCAGGCCTGATTCGGCACACACACGATTCAGGTCCTCGTGCTGCAGGCTGTTACTCCCATGGAGTAGCACGTACATAAGGAGAAGCTGCATTAAAGCCGGTCACCATTGTGCGAGGCAGGGAGCGTGAAATGCAATTCACCCATTTTTTGGAGGCAAACAAGGACATGGTAATTCTCTTGGCCATGTCCTGGCTAGTGCTCTCTGATTTATTGTGGGCAGTTCACCCTGAGATGTCAGTCAGTGTTTGCACAGGGCTCCGAGGCCATCACTCACACAAGAAACTGTAGCTGAAACTGACAAACTGATTGTTTCTTATCGGGGGTAGCCATTTTAGTCTGTATCCACAAAAACAACAAGGAATCCAGTGGCACCTTAAAGATTAACAGATTTATTTGGGCATAAACCTTCATGGGTAAAAAACCCACTTCTTCAGATGCATGGAGTGAAAATCCCTGATGAGGCCATGGCACACCTGGTGGCTGAGCTTTGTGACTTTGTTCTCACCCACAACCATTTCAGATTTGGGAACAACTTATACCTTCAACTCAGTGGCACTGCTACCCGCATGGCCCCACAGTACGCCAACATTTTTATGGCTGACTTAGAACAACGCTTCCTCAGCTCTCATTTCCTAGCACCCTTCCTCTACTTGCACTACATTAATGACATCTTCATCATGTGGACCCATGGGAAGGAGGCCCTTGAAGAATTCCACCTGGATTTCAACAATTTCCACCCCACCATCAACCTCAGCCTGGACTAGTCCACACAAGAGATCCACTTCCTGGACACTACAGTGCAAATAAGCGATGGTCACATTAACACCACCTTATACTGGAAACCTACTGACCACTATATTTACCTACATGCCTCCAGCTTCCATCCAGGATACATCACACGATCCGTTGTCTACAGCCAAGCCCTAAGATACAACCGAATTTGCTCCAATCCCTCAGACAGAGACAAGCACCTACAAGATCTTTATCAAGCATTCTTAAAAGTGCAATACTCACCTGGGGAAGTGAGGAAACAGATTGACAGAGCGAGACAGGTACCCAGAAGTCACCTACTACAGGACAGGCCCAACAAGGAAAATAACAGACCACTACTGGCCATCATGTACAGCCTCCAGCTAAAACCTCTCCAGAACATCATAAAGGATCTACAACCTATCCTGGAAAACAATCCCTCACTCTCACAGACCTTGGGAGGTAGGCCAGTCCTCGCTTACAGACAGCCCCCCAACCTGAAGCAAATATTCACCAGCAACTACACACCACACCACAGAAACACTAATGCAGGAACAAATTCGTGTAACAAATCTAATTGCCTACTCTGTTCCCATATCTACTCTAGTGACACCATCAAAGACCCAAGCACATCAGCCACAACATCAGGGACTCATTCACCTGCACATCTACCAATGTGATATATGCCATCATGTGCCAGCAAGGCCCCTCTGCCATGTACATTGGCCAAATCGGACAATCTCTATGTAAAAGAATAAATGGACACAAATCGGACATCGGGAATGGTAACATACAAAAGCCAGTAGGAGAACACTTCAGTCTTCCTGGACATTCTCTACCAGATTTAAAAGTAGCCATACTTGAACAAAAAAACTTCAGAAACAGACTTCAAAGAGAAACTGCAGAACTAAAATCCATTTGCAAATTTAACACCATTAATTTGGGCTTGAATAGGGACTGGGAGTGGCTGGCTTACTACAAAAGCAGCTTTGCCTCTCCTGGAATTGACACCTCCTCATCAGTTATTGGGAGTGGACTGCATCCACCCTGATCGAATTGGCCCTGTCAACACTGGTTCTCCACTTGTGAGGTAACCTCCTTCTCTTCACGTGTCAGTATATAATGCCTGCAACTGTATTTTTCGCTCCATGCACAGGCGTCAACTTTCTTCGGTGCCAGTGGGTGCTTGGGCCCCCACTGCCCCAAAGTCCCCACCCCAACTCTGCCCCTCCCTGTCTCTATTGGATCCCTCCCCAAATCCCCAGCCCAGTCCCGCCTCCTCCCCCAAGCACACCGCGTTCACCTTCCTACCCCCTCCCTCCCAGGCTTGCCACATGAAACAGCTGTTTTGCAGCACCAAGCACTAGGAGAGAGCGGGGAGAAGCAGGATGCAGCGGCGCGCTCAGCATAGGAGGCAGAGCGGAGGCAGAGGTGAGCTGGGGTGGGGCGGGGAGCTGCTGGTGGGGGCAAAGCATCCACCAATTTTTCCCCGTGGGTGCTCCAGCCCCGGAGCACCCACGGAGTCGGCACCTATGGCACCATGCATCTGAAGAAGTGGGTTTTTTACTCATGAAAGCTTATGCGCAAATAAATCTGTTAGTCTTTGCGGTGCCACTGACTCCTTGTTGTTTTAATTGTTTCTTATTACTTGTCGACTGCCCCATCCCAGTTCTCCCCGCATCCCTGGATCCTAACAGGCGCTTTGCTTTTCTACTCCTCCAGTGCAGTGTGGGCATCCCTGGCAAATCCCTTTGGGGTCTGCAATGCCCAGCACTATGGTGCAGAATCTGGCCATGCATTGCAGCAACCCGGCCTCCCCTCACGTTGTCAAAAGCCCATTCAGCGTGGAGGAGCTGAGAAGAATCCAGGACATTCAATGCGGGAGACAAAGGGAAATCCCAATGGGCACTCAATGGTTTTAAATTGTTTAAGCCAATGTCTGTCACTCTGAGATGAAAATGTATCTGCACTTGGTATGTTCCTCTCTTGCTGCGGCACCTGGCTCCCCTGCATCAGCCAGTTCCAGCACGTGCAAATGGCAATGGGAATGCAACTAGAAAGTTCCCAGTTCCCAGTGTATGGCCATGCAAAGCTGCAGTGTGGTGTGTAGGATGTGACTGTGTGGGGTGGGCTGGCAGAAAGGATGCTGCCAACTGGGTGAGTAACACCTGCTGCTTTCTCTCCATTCCATAGACTTTGTGTTTGTTCTTTATATGTTGTGTTTTCTGTATCTGAACGAAAAGGGAAGGTTTGGGCAGTGGTTCTGGCATTAACCTGGAATTTAGGAGGGCTGGTTTCAGTTCTCGTTGCCTTCTATGATGAGATAACTGGCTCTGTGGATATGGGGAAAGCAGTAGGCGTGATATATCTTGACTTTAGCAAAGCTTTCGATACGGTCTCCCACAGTATTCTTGCCAGCAAGTTAAAGAAGTATGGATTGGATGAGCGAACTCTAAGGTGGATAGAAAGCTGGCTAGATCGTCAGACCCAGTGGGTAGTGATCAATGGCTCCATGTCTAGCTGGCAGCTGGTATCAAGTGGAATGCCCCAAGGGTCGGTCCTGGGGCCAGTTTTGTCCAACATCTTCATCGTAGATACACTGGAGGGTGGGGATAGGGTCCAGAGTGACCTAGACAAATGGGAGGATTGGGTCAAAAGAAATCTGATGAGGTTCAACAAGGACAAGTGCAGAGTCCTGCAATTAAGACAGAAGAATCCCATGCACTGCTACAGGCTGGGGACTGACTGGCTAAGCAGCAGTTCTACAGAAAAGAACATGGGGATTTCCGTGGACAAGAAGCTGGATATGAATCAGCAGTGTGCCCTTGTTGCCAAGAAGGCTATTGGCATATGGGGCTGCATTAGTAGGAGCGTTGCCAGCAGATCGAGGGAAGTGATTATTCCCCTCTATTCGGCACTGGTGAGGCCACATCTGGAGTATGGCGTCGTTTTGCCGCTCCCCCCCTCCCCTGCCCATTAATGGTGGCTTAGAATCTTGATGGCTCCCATTGACTAGAACAATTGGTTGTGAAAGGGTTTATTTACCGGCAAGCCTTCCTGTGTATGTGTGGGCCAGCCTGTGGGAAATGAAGAATGAGGTCTCACAGGGCATGTGAGCATGTCACATGATACTGGAATCCATCTTAAATCTGGTACTTTTCCATTTAGCCTGCTGCTAGCATCTGGCTTAACAAGGCAGGGTTCTGGAACTCCCAAGCTGACAGGGAAAATGGGCTCGGTAACAGTCCCAAGGGGTTCTCTGGGACCGAACCCATCACAACTATTTCACTGGGAGGGTGGTGAAGCACTGGAATGGGTTCCTTAGGGAGGTGGTGAAATATCCATCCTTAGCGGCTTTTAAGGCCTGGCTTGACAAAGCCCTGGCTGGGATGATTTCGTTGGGGTTGGTCCTGCTTTGAGGAGGGGGTTGGACTAGATGACCTCTTGAGGTCTCTTCCAACCCTAAATCTTCTATTAGTCTAAGCCCCGCCCCCTTCACTTAGGCTCTGCCCCTTCACCTAGGCCCCACCCCCTTCCCCAAGGCCCCAACCCGGGCTCCGGCTGGGGGTGTAGGCTCTGGGATGGGGCTGGGAATGAGGGGTTTGGGGTGCAGGAGGGGGCTCCAGGCTGGAAGGTGGGGCTGAGGGATTCAGAATGTGAGAGGGGGCTGTGGGTTGACACAGAGGGTTGGGGTGCAGGAGTGGGTCAGGGCTCTGGACTGGGGATGTGGGCTCTGGGGTGGGGCCAGGGATGAGGGGTTTGGGGTGCAGGAGGGGGGTCCAGGTCTGGGGAGGTCAGAGCTAGGGAAAGGGGTTTGGGTGTGGGCTTACCTCATGCGGCTCCTGGTGAGTGGCACAGCGGAGCTAAGGCAGGCTGCCTACCTGTCTTGGCACCACAGCCAGCAGGCCCGGCACCTAGGTGGGGGTCCAGGAGGCTCTGCGTGCTACTCTCACCTGCAGGCATCGCTCCCCCAGCTCCCATTGGTCAGTTCCCAGCCAATGGGAGTGCAGAGCCGGTGCTTATGGTAGGGGCAGCCTGCGGAGCCCTGTGGCCTCCCCGCCCAGGAGCAAGACCTGCTGGCCACTTCTGGGGTGCAGTGCAAAGCCAGGACAGGTAGGGACTAGCCTACCTTAGTACCCAGCACCGCCGATCAGACTTTTAACGCCCCTTTCGGCAGTGCTGTCATAAACAGATGGTTAAGGGTTAATGTCTCTGTCATCTGGAAAGGGTTAACCAAACACCTGACCAGAGGACCAATCAGAAAACAAGGTTTTTCAAATCTCAAGGGAGGGAAGTTTTTGGGTGTGTGTCTTTTGTCTTGGTTCTGTGCCCTCTCGGCTCTGAGAGTGATCTATCTATCTTCAAGCTTATAATCTTCTGTGTTCAAATGTAAGTACAGGGATAGCAAGACCATAGGTTTATATTGGTTTGTTTTGTATTTACATGTGTGTAGTTGCTGGAATGTGTTAAATAGTATTCTTTTTGAATAAGGCTGTTTATTCATGTTTCTTTTAAGCAATTGACCCAGTATATTGTCACCTTGATACAGAGACTAGTTTTATGTCTTTTCCTTTCTTTTTATATAAAGTTTCTTTTTAAGACCTGTTGGATTTTTTCTTCAAAGGGGGGTCCAAGGGAATTGAGTCTGTAGCTCACCAGGGAATTGGTGGGAGGAAAAAGACAGGAGGGAAAAGAGAATCTCTTTTTGTTAGATTTACTAAGCCTGACTTTGCATACCCTCTGGGTGAGGGGAGAGGGAGATTTGATCTCTCAGTATTTGTGTTTCAAGGACTTGAAGCAGGGAATCTCCTAGTGTCATCCAGGGAGGGGAGCCTGGGAGGAAGTAACAAGGAAACAAGGGGAGGGGGTTATTTCTCTTTGCTGTAAGACTCAAGGAATCTGAGTCTGGGGGTCCCCCAGGGAAGGTTTTGGGGAGACCACAGTGAGCTACTCACTCACTCATGCCCGTCACCCCAATTGGGGTATGGGCCGCCAACCACAGATCTTCAGGGCCTTCTATCCTGGGCCATTCGCTCTAGCTGGTTCCAGGTATAGCCCATTTTTTTGCTATCAGCCTGAAGGTCGCGTCGCCAGGTGTTTCTTGGATGGCCTCTTTTCCGCTTGCCTTGGAGGTTCCACCGCAGTGCCTGTCTGGTGATGTTAGTTGGCTGCTTCCGTAGTGTATGTCCTATCCAACCCCACCTTCTCCTTCTGATTTCTTCCTCTGTTGGGAGTTGACAGGTCCTCTCCAAGAGGTGGATGTTACTGATGGTGTCTGGCCAGCGGATCTGGAGAATCCTTCTGAGGCAGCTATTAATGAAGGTCTGGATCTTCCTGATGATTGTTTTGGTTGTCCTCCAGGTTTCAGCTCCATACAGTAGGACTGATTTTACATTGGAGTTGAACAGTTGAATTTTTATTGCCAAAGACAGCTCTCTGGAGCTCCTGATGTTCTTGAGCTGTAAGAAGGCTGCTCTTGCCTTACCAATCCTTACTTTGATGTCTGCGTCTGTGCCATCTTGCTGGTCGATGATGCTACCTAGGTAGGTGAAGGACTGCACTTCTTCCAGGGGGCTTCCATTCAGTGTGACTGCGTCATTGTTGATGGAGTTAATCCTAAGGATCTTGGTCACAGTGAGCTAGGCACTGTATAATTCCTGGCTGGTGGCAGCAATACCAGGTCCAAGCTGGTAACTAAGCTTGGAGGTTTTCATGCTAACACCCATATTTTGGACACTAAGGTCCAGACCTGGGAAGAAATGTTATGATAAGTGCTGACCGGAGCCGCCAGGGTCCCTTTTTGACCGGATGTTCCAGTCGAAAACCAGACACCTGGTCAAGCTACCTGAGCGAAGAGTTGCTATGTTGACGTGAGCCATCTCCAACATGGCTGTGTCTGCACTGGAGGGTTTGTCAACAGAGCGATATCAGTCATAGGTGTGGTTCTTTCACATGTCGACCACTGTAACTGTGCCAATATAACTTTGAAATGTAGACCAGGCCTTAGTTTCTGTGACATACCCAGGTGAAGTTCAGACCCATGAGGCTGTGTCACTCCTACCGTGCAGCCATGGGTGCCTTACAATGCCTGGGCCACTCACAGACAACCTTCCAGCATGCAGGTCACACCCGGAGTGTCTGCGTGAACCGCTGCCTGCCAGCCACACTTGGGTTAACTGGTTCTCACCAGCCTTGGTTAGACTGCAGGGTGACCTCAACACACTCCCAGGTTCAGAATTTGCCCCAGCAATGTATATGCTGTACTGCCCAGCCCTCTCCTGGACAAGACACATATTTTAAATCTATTATTATCTTAAGGGAATAATATGCCAGTTTCTTAGCTCAAATAGTTATTCGAACACTTCAATTTAAACACACTGGATTAGATAAAACAGTAAAAAAAAGCTGATTAATGACAAAGAGAGATTTTAAGTGAGTACATATAATGAGCCATAAAAGTCAGAAATGGTTTCAAGAAAAGCGAGATAAAACATTTACTAATGCCTAACTTAATGAACTATATTAGATTGAAGCAAAGCTTCTTATCATATGTTCCAGTTGATTACTGACCAAACTCTCTGTCCAGAACCTCTCCTCCAGAGTCCAGTACCTGCTTCCTTTGTCTCGTCAGGTGCAGTGAATGCAACGGGGGTGGGGTGGGGTGTGGGCAGTGTGCCCTGGGATGCTTGTCCCTCCTTTTTATAGTTTCAGTCCCGCACTTGGAAAACATTTCCAGCTGGGCACCAGGAGACAAAGGGTCTCTGTGGAAGGATGTTCCCTGCTGCTTTTTCTCACCTGTTTGAGCTTCCTTTGTTTCCCTTCCTGCTTGATGACTCTGGTTACTGCTAAATGCAAATTAAGGTAAGCACGCAATCCTTTGTGTAGGACAGACCTGTTTGCCAACTTCTGTCTGGGCAGCTATGTGGGGTTTGTAGCATGTGTTATTAAAACCAGCAGGGGACTCCTATAATTTCACTTACAATGTTGCCACACATATTTTACCAGGACAATACTGACCAGCAAATTCTGAGTTTTCAAATGATACCTCACAAGGCATACCATGTGTGACACATTAGGATATTATGAATAACAATATTGTAAAATGCAATGAGTAGAGCCAGGTGTTCCGTGTGGGGTATCTGCGAAGATGTTGTGATTTGCCAAGTATGATAATCTTGTTTCTAAGTTTGTATAACGTTCGTATTATGAGTTGTAGACATGTAGGGAATATCTGGATTTCCAGCTTGTGCTGTGCATCTGGGTGACACCCACAGACAGATTGGCATCAGCACTGCCTAGGTTGCTTGATGGCCCATCAAGGGACACCAATGGTACAGTGAACCTATTGAAAGGATCAGGATACACTTTATGATTCAGCAAGGCAGGCAGGGGCCTGCCTATGGCCAGAACTCTAAGGCTTCCAGGTTGTGTTTGGGACAAAGGAAACACAAGCCACATGACCAAAGTCTATAAAAGGCAGCTGCATCTCCTCCATTTTGTCTTCATTCCTCTGGAGTAAACTTTCTACAAAGGAAGCTCCAAACAGAGGACTGAATGAGCCATCCAAGCTGGGGATGTGTTCCAGAGGGACTTTCAAACCAGCAAACTCACCAATACTGCTAGGAACCTGTTCTGTGGACTTTGAAGTCTTTGTATGTATGTGACTGCTTTAACACCTCTTCTTGTTCTTTCTTTTTCTTTATAATCAGGGCCGGATCCAGCGTTTTTGCCACCCCAAGTGGTAATAAATAAAGTAATTAAATAAATAAAAGCCACGGTCAGCGGCACTTCAGCAGCAGCTCTACTGCCACCGCTTCATCATTCGGTGGCAATTCGGTGGCAGGTCTTTTCCCAGAAGAAGGACTGAGGGACCCGCCGCCGAATTGCCGCCAAAGAGCCGGACGTGCCGCCCCCTTTCCATTGGCCGCCCCAGGCACCTACTTGCTGCGCTGGTGCCTGGAGCCAGCCCTGTTTATAATAAACCTCTAGTTTGAGACACTAAGGGATTGGCTGGCAGCGTGGTATTTTGGGTAAGATCCAAACGTGTACTGACTTGGTAACGAGGCTGACCATTTTGTAGATGTGAGCAGAGTGTTTTAAATAACTTCTCAGTGTACTGTACCTAGGTGCTGATTGGGAGCCAGAGACTGGAATGCAATGAAGGGGGCCGCGTGGTTTATTTTTTGCTTCTGAATAACCAGTGCGGGGGGATCAGAAGCACGGTTTGTGACTGGTTGGAGAGTTTAACTTCAGTGTTACCCACCAGTCTTGGAAGTAACTGCTGTCCCTTTTGCAGCCTGCCCTGATTGGCGCTTCTAGGTCACACCAGGTCACACCTTGTACAAAAATTATTGCAACAGGGTGCAGGGTGTGCCTACAGGGGTGTATTATTTTAGTAAAGTGCAGGGTGTGCCTACAGGGGTGTATTAATTTAGTAAAGTGCAGGGTGTGCCTACAGGGGTGTATTATTTTAGTAAAGTGCAGAGTGTGCCTACAGGGGTGTGCTATTACAGTAGAGTTTAAGATGGGGATAGGGGGTGTATTTTGCAATAGTGTGTAGGGTGTGAATACAGGAGTGTATTACAGTAGGGTGTGAACACAGGCTATATTGTTACAGTAACGTGCAGGATGTGAACACGGGTGTATTATTACAGTAGTGTGCAGGGTGTGAATATAGGGCTGTATTATTACATTAGTGTGTAAAGTGTGAATAGAGGGATGTATTACAGTAACATGCAGGGTGTGAATACAGGGGTGTATTATTGCAGTAGCATTTACAGTGTGACTATAGGTTGTATTATTACAGTAACATGCAGGGTGTGAATACAGGGGTGTATTGTTACAGTAGTGTGTAGGGTGTGAATACAGGGGTGTATAGTTACAGTAGTGTGGAGGGTGTGAATACAGGGGTGTATGCTGTCACAGTTTCGCCAGCTGCAAAAGGGGATAGTAGCTTTGCCTCACACAGGTATTGGGGGGGATTGTTATGTGCTGAAGTAATACAGGAATGGGGATCAGACATATCCCTCCGTGAGAAAGTCGGGGGTAAATATAGACCAAACCAAGGCAAATACCAAGCCCCCTAAGAGAGAGCATGGTGTGTTAGTCCCTCCAGAAGGCCCAGACAGGCCAGCATGGGCGGTGCCTCCCCAGGACTGGTACCTGGCAGAAGGATGGTTTCAGGCTGTGCGCTGAAGAGAACAGGGTTCAGTGCCTGCTGCTGCCACCCCAGAATCTGTAGCTGACATTTTCCAAAGTGTTCAGCACCCCTGGCTCTTGGCGGGGGGTAGGGGCATCTCTATTGCTCACAGCAGGAGGGGTGAGTTGAATGCTGCCTGAGACAGCTCAAGAGCATGGTACAAATCTCAGGGCAGGCTGTTAGGAAGCAGGGCACAACCCCAAACTTGCTGTGAGGGCTGTACTGAGATTTCTCCAACCAGCCATTAAGCGTAAACTCCTCAGGCGCTGTACCAGCCTTAACCCTGAGTCACAGCCAGTCCCCCTGGGTACTCTAATATATTTCACCACCCAGGGGAGCTTCCCTTTGTGATAGATGGTCCCTTACACCAGGGATCATAGCAATAGTCAGGTTACTTCCAGTCCCAAAGGACTAGCCACTTATCCCAGGTGAGTTGTACCTCAGATCTCACACCCACGACAACGCTTGTAGCCAGTCCTATAATAAACTATGTACAGATTTATTAACTAGGGAAAGGAAACCAGCGAGTTATACACACATTCCAGTCTCAAGTTTCAGAAGGGAATAGAAGCGTCTCTAATCAGCAAGCTCTATGTGCCCTTCAGGCTAAGCCAGGCTAAGCAGCTGCGGATCACTCATTTACGCTTAGAAACACCTGGTCCCACAGTGGCCACGCACCATAGACAGGCCAAGTTCCTTTTGTTTGAGGTTTTCATCTCCCTTCTGCCATGTGCTCTGAACTGCTGGTCTTGGAGACAGTGCAACACCAGGTCAGTGCAGGGGGTGAACAGAGCAAGCTCCTATTCCATCCCCTTGTTTCAAAAATCAGTTTAACATACAATCCTCAAATAAAGGACATATCAGATATTAAACTGATAAGAACGGACACTCCACTTTGATCTTAGCTCCAAGGAGCGGAATCCACTTGCAGGACTCATCTTCACAGGGAGGAGACAGGACACATCTTTTGTCCTCTTGTTGAGGCTCCATAGGGAAATTCCAGTCCCACAATAGTCCATCTGGTAGCGATGGTCTTGCCTTTTGGGAAGGGTGTGACACCTTCTGCTGAAGCTCGGCCCTTCACACTAGTTAATGTCTTTCTCCTGGCTGGTAATTTACACAGAGACTCACAATGCCAATGCACAAATATTACCTTGCGATATGGGATCCAGAGTGAGATGGGTGTGAGATTAATGCTATGTGAGATTAATGCTGCAGCAGCTCACAAGCGTTCAATAAAGTTTAAACACTAAACACATTCTTATCACACTAATACCTGTCGTAAAACACTAGTACATGGGAGAATTCCAGCTGGGGGTTTGTCAGTGTTCAACTCAGCCCCGGGACTCTGGCATGAGCTGGCACCTGGTCTGCCACCATCACACTGAGCACTTTGGGAAATCTGTCCACTATGCTCTGTGCCTCAGTTTGCCCATCGGTAAATGGGGACTAGCATGATCCTGTCTTAGGGGGCGCCTATGCAGAAGACGCTATTGCTGGGTGACAGGCTCAGGTACTTGGTGGCGCAGCTGGAGTTAATCTGGGCTGGGCTGCTGTCATAAACAGATAGCTAAGGGTTAATGTCTCTTACACCTGGAAAGAAGTACCTGAAACACCTGACCAGAGGACCAATCAGGAAACCAGACTTTTTCAGATCTGGGTGGAGGGAAGTTGGTGTGTGAGTCCTTTGTTCTTTGGTCTTCTGCCTGTCTCTCTCTCGGCTATGGGAGGATTTCTGTTTCCTGCTTTCTAATCTTCTGTTTCCAAGTTGTAAGTACAAATATAGTAAGGCAGTAAGGTTTCTATTGTTTTTCTTTTGTATTTACATGGGTATAGTTGCTAGAGTGCTTTAAATTGTATTCTTTTTGAATAAGGCTGTTTATTCATATTTCTTTTAAGCAATTGACCCTGTATTTGTCACCTTAATACAGAGAGACCATTTTTATGTATTTTTCTTTCTTTTTACATAAAGCTTTCTTTTTAAGACCTGTTGGAGTTTTCTTTAGTAGGGAACTCCAGGGAATTGAGTCTGTGCTCACCAGGGAATTGGTGGGAGGAAGAAGTCAGGGGGAAATCTGAGTGTGTTAGATTTACTAGCCTGACTTTGCATTCCCTCTGGGTCAGGGGGGAAGAGAGATTAGCTCTCGGTACTTCTGTTTTCCAAGGCTGGAAACGGGGAGGGTGGAATCCCTCTGTTTAGATTCACGGAGCTTGCTTCTGTGCATCTCTCCAGAAACACCTGGAGGGGGGAAGGGAAAAGGTTTATTTCCCTTTGTTGTGAGACTCAAGGGATTTGGGTCTTGGGGTCCCCAGGGAAGGTTTGGGGGGACCAGAGTGCCCCAAAACACTCTAATTTTTTGGGTGGTGGCAGCTTTACCAGGTCCAAGCTGGTAAGTAAGCTTGGAGGTTTTCATGCTAACCCCCATATTTTGGATGCTAAGGTCCAAATCTGGGACTAGGTTATGACATGGTGGCAGCATTTGTGGGAAAGATAGAATCCAGAAGCCAGTAGGAATATTATATTTTTCTTTTCTCTGCTAGGGGCCCTCTCGGCTATCATGTCATAACCTAGTCCCAGATTAAGCCCTAGCTGAGTGGGCCTTCGCTATAGGTGGCAACTCTGGACTTGGGTCCTGGGACAGCCTTTGATGAGCCAATCATCGAGGTACAGGTAAAGCCGAATACCCCGACGTCTGAGGTAAGCTGCCGCCACCAACATGCACTTTGTACACATCCTCGGGGCTGTTGCTAGGCCGAAAGGGAGCACCACAAACTGGTAGTGGGTGGCCCCACTGTGAAGTGCAGGAAACGTCTGTGTCCGTGGAATATTGATATGTGGAAGTATATGTATCCTTTAAACCGAGGGTGGCACACCAGTCCCCTGGATCTAGGGAAGGGATGATGGAGGCCAGAGAGACCATGCAAAACTTCAGCTTCTTCAGATATTTGTTGAGCTTTCGCAGGTCCAGGATGGGTCTTGGACCCCCCCCCCTTGGCTTTTGCTATTAAAAAATAATGGGAGTAAAACCCCTTGTCCCCGAAATTTAGGGGGTCTTCCTCCACAGCTCTCACCTGCAGAAGGCCTTGCACCTCCTGAGTGAGCAGGGTCTCATGAGAGGGGTCCCTGAAGCGGGGTGAGGAGGCAGGTGGAACAGAAATAAATGGAAGGGTATAACCTTGAGCCACAGTACTGAGGACCCATTGGTCCGACATTATAGAGGCCTAGGCAGGAAGGAAGGGGGACAGGCAGTTGGAGAAAAGCCGGGAAGCAGGATCCAGGACACAGATGGAAGGTTGCCCTTGAGCACACCCTCAAAATGCCCATGTGGGTGGAGCTCGAATGAGTGGAGGGTGTTGTCTTGTGGCCTTGCTGGTGCTTATAGGTCTTGCCCTTCTTGTGGAAGGGCTCTGACTGAGGCTGACTTTGTGGCTTCCTTGCCGGCCCCGGGGTGTACAGGCCCAGGGTCCACAAGGTTGCCCTCGAGTCTTTTAGACCATGCAACTTGGTATCTGTTTGGAGAACAGTGCCAGGCAGTGATTCAGGGGGCCTGGGGCAAAGCAATTTTGGGGGCCCCTTCCATAAAAAAAAGTTGCAATACTATAGAATACTATATTCTCGTGGGGGCCCCTGTGGGACCTGGGGCGAATTGCCCCACTTGCCCCCGCCTCCCCCAGGCAGCTCTGGTGCCAGGTCATTGAACGGGAGGTTCTAGATCGACTGCTGAACCTCTGTGGAAAGGCCTGAGGATTGTAACCAGGATGCTGGTCTCATGGAGATGGCCATGGTCAGGTTCAAGCTGTAGAATCTGCCGCATCTGAGGCCGCTTGGAGGGCCACCGCCTTGCCCTCCTCGAGGTTTGCCAGGAATTCCTTCCTGGGGTCCTCTGGCAGTAAGTCCAAGGACATGGCCATGAATTGCCAGATGTTAAAGTTATAGCAGCCCAGCAAGGCCTGGTGATTGGTCACTTGCAGATGGAGGCTGGAAGATGAATACGTTTTTCTTCCAAAGAGCTCGAGCCTCTTTGCCTCTTAATTTTTAGGCATCGCACCTGGTTGAGCCTGCCTGTTGTGCTCATTGACTGCAGACACCGTCAGTGAGCTTGGGAGAGGGTGAATGTACAGGTATTCGTAACCCGTAGCAGTTACCCTTACCCTAACCCTCACCTTTACGTTCTGCCCCTTGGAAATGAGGGGCAGAGATGAAGGCATCTGCCACAGTAATTTTTGCCACCCTCTCGTGCACCTGGCAGGGGCTGCCGAACTTAGCACGTCGAAGAGGGACTCTGAGGGCTTGGCCAACCCCTCGTCTTCTAGCCCCAGGTTTGAGGCGACTCTCTTCAAAAGCTCCTGATGAGCCTTGGCATCATTCTGGGGAACCATAATAGCCTCATTGGGCGAGGATGAAGAGGTGGCGGGTACCAGCAGGTCTGCCACCACCAATACCTCTTCCACAGGCACCACCGTTGGGGCCAGATGGCCCTGAGGGATGCTCTCTAAAGTCACTACAATGTCGAAGGGCGGACAGGAGATCATCGCCAACGGCTTGTCCAATGCCCAAAGCCGACTTATGTTCCTGTGAGGGCTGTGGGAACCCCCAGGGATTCCAGAGGTGCCAGGGGGCAGGCCAGTGGCCTAGTGGCCATGCTGCTGCGGGAGGTGCCACTGGGAATGTCGGTGCCCCTGATGAGCGAACCTGGCCCTCTGGCAGGGACTCCTCCTTGCTAATGGAGCCTGAGGAGGAGGGGCCGCATCCTGGGGGCCAGGACTTTGCCGAAGCCGTCTGTCTACCCTGCTCACGTCACTGGCCCCAAGGCTCCACTGAGGATTTGCAGGAGGGTGATGACTCTTTCTGCCTCGATGCCAGCGACATGAAGCTGGTGATCTACACCTAACACTCAGTGAGCAGTGCCAGTCCGTCGGGTGGGAATGGGAGTGAGCAGGCCACCATGCCAGGGAACATCAGCGTGCCCACAGTGATCTGTACCAGCACTCCAGTGACCGGTAACGGGCTCTCTGGAGCAGTGGCTCGAACTGCCAAAGCAGTGCCATACACTGGGAGAGCGGGTAGGGTGCTCTGGGCAGCGAGGCTGCGGGGATGGGTGCTTCACCTCTGCGGGTCTGCACTGTTCCTCTGGCGATCGCCGCTTCAAGCTGACCCATGTCCAAGGTGTGGTGAGCACTGGCAGGGCACTCCTTGCAGTGAGGAGCAGTGCTGCACAGATAGGGACCATTGGAAGGGTCCCAAGGCAGGTTTACGCCTAGACCGGGGCACCGCCGTAATGGGTGTGGGCAGCACCAGTAGGGACAAGATGTCCTTTGCGGCCTGCAGGGCCTCCGGTGCAGTCGGCACCGCCAGATGCCGAATGCCCATGCCGCTTTCCAGGGTGGCGAGCGTGTCCTGGAGTGGGTTAGCCTGCTCAGTAGGAGCTGGGGCCCGACCTCTGTCTGGAGGTGAAAAGCCGCCCCTCATGGGTCTTTGCTCTCCTCCAGCCCTCTCCTTCCCTTTACAGGATGCAAGAGAACGTCCTCTCCTGGTCTTTCTTTGCCTTGTAGCTGGTACAGGGACGGGGATCGACACCGGGCCGCAGATGGCTCTGACGGCGTGCTCCGCCCCGAGGCCATGGTGCTAGGAGCGGAGTCTGATCTGTACGGCTCTGGTGCCAGTGCAAGTGCTGACTCCATAAGGGGCGCCCGGAGATGAATGTCCCGCTTCTTTTAGATCCAAGGTTTAAAACTTTCACAAATGTAACACTTGTCGCTGACGGGGGTTTCCCCCAAGCACTTGAGACAGTGCCTGTGGGGGTTGCTGACTGGCCTAGGCTTTCTGCAATGGTTGAAGGTTTGGAGCCCGGGGACTGGGCCATGACCTAGGGTGACCAGATGAGATGAAGGGGCGGAGCAGCCGAGTGCTGCCAGCAGAGCAAAATATTGGGAAAAGTTGAGTCCTGACCAAAGCTAGGTTGGGATGCCGGATAATCACCCTGTGCCGTCAGACCCTCCCCTCACCCCCCAATGTGTCCCGATATTTTCTTCATCTCATCTGGTCACCCTAACTACAAACTAACACTAAACTACACTAATGAACTAAATTAACAACTTCTAACAACTGTACACAGTAAAAGAGTTGACAGCGAGCAGCTGAGAGGTATAAGCTTGCCGAGGCAAGGAGCCATTCCAACACCATCGCTGGTGGTAAGAAGGAACTGATAGTGTGGGGAGCCGGCAGCGCCCCTTATACCACGCCATGCGGGTGTCACTCCAGGGGGTGCCAGAGGGGAAAACTGTATCCCCTACAGATACTGCCGAGGGGGAAACTTCTGGCACGAGTTCGTGTGGCGAGCACACACACCTGCAATGGAATGGACATGGACAAGCACTCAAAGAAGAACCCAGGTGTCCAGCATTCCAGTGCAGTGGCCGCCCACTGGCCAGCACTGCCTCCCCTAGATCTACAGGTACCATTAGCTAGGGCACAAACCTCCCCCGTCTTCCTGCTTCAGGAGGACATCTCATTGCCAGCCAGGGGGCCCTGGGAATCGGTGCCTGTGGGATGCCTACTGCAGAACCAGCTGGGCACTGCTCCATACTGTGCCTGGCTCAGGGCCCAACTCAGTACAGTGCCCTGGGAGGGCAGTGGGCTCTGCACAATGGGTGGAGGGAGGGACAGGGAAATCTCAGCCCTACCGTAATACACCTAATAAACAGTAATGACTGCCTCCCAGCCCTCTCTGCTCTGTCCATACTTCTGCCCCCTCGGACCCCTGCTAATAATTGCACATGCAGATTGCTGGGGAATGTGCTCTGGACGAGGTCAGTCTCTTTGAGCCCAGCAGGCCCTGTTTCCCCTGCCCCCTGGGCCAGCTCCTCTCTCCTAGCTGGACAAATGAGCACTGCCAGTGCTGCATGCCTGCTGTGGATGAGGTGAGAGACCCTGGCAGCTCTGATCTGCTGCAGGGGCCCAGCCCCAATCTGCTCAGCTGCAGAGCTGTCTGTCCCTGATCCCCTTGGGGAATTATCAGCCACAGTTAACAGCCATTTGGGTAATTGCTGCGCTGCTACCAGGAGAGTGGGTGGTGGATTGGAGGTGCAGAATGAAAACATTCCAGAAGAGACACCTGCCCAACAATGGGCTTGCCACCATGGCTGCCCCTACAGCTGGGCTGCCACTGGGATTCCGTGTGCACCCCCAGCCTGCACCTTGAGCAAGGGGTACCCCAGCCACACATGCTGTATCCCTCAGCCTGCCCCCCAGAAGCATGAGGGGGTCGCAGGCCTGAGACAGCCAGCCATTGCCTGGTCAGTGCCAGTTGGAAGGGTGGGTTCGGCAGACAAGCCCAGCCTCCAGTCCCTCGCTGGGCAGAGGGCAGGATGCTGCCCTGGCTCTGCCATGCTCTGCTCCAGGTGCTGGTGAGGACAGCAGGAGAGGGTTGTACGTGTCAGCCCAAGCTGTGGGCTTGGGGGATCTGATCACTGTGCTGGCCCCAGCCCTGGGGGCTGGTGGGAATGCGGTGCTGTGACATTGCACTCTATGTGATTTTATAAAAATATATAATGTAACTGGAATATGCTTCATGAAAAAGGTCTCTTGTAAGGTATCATTACAAAGCATATAATCTACTGAGTGTGGTCATCCTATTTGTATAAATGTATCCCTCTTGTATCTGAAACTAGAAATATGAAATATCACTCTGAGGGCCTATTGTAATAATACACCTAATAAACAGTAATGACAATGAGCAAAAAGTAAGAGACTGGATCTGGAACAGGGCCTAATGGTAGGGGATGACATAGGGGCCCGGCCTGGCATTGTTTCTGCTTCCCCTACCCCAGCAGGACCCGGTCCAGGTGTTGGACAGGGCGAGGGGTCAGGACAGCATGCCCTGGCAAGAGAGATTGAAAGGAGCACGGGTGTTTAGTTTAGGAGGGAGGTGAATACAGGGCTGCCCAGAGGATTCAGGGGGCCTGGGGCAAAGCAATTTCAGGGGGCCCTTCCATTAAAAAAAGTTGCAATACTATAAAATACTGTATTCTCGTGGGGGCCCCTGCAAATTAAAAAGTGCCCAGTCAAAAAGCACTCAAGCCAACAATGAACTTGAAGATGCCAATCCACACCTGAGCCTTCCCAGGAGTGTGGCTTGGCTGGTAAAAACAGAGTCATGCATGGACATGTAGCTTGCTCATGTGACTCCAGAACTCCATCTTGGAGCTGGACTTTGCATAGGAGTGAGGAGGGAGTCTCCACTCACAAAAGAAAGTCTATTTAAACCCCTGGGAGCCCCTTCCATCTTGTCTTCATCTGGCTCAAGAGACAGCCTCTCCCCCCCCAATGATACCTGAAAGGAACGGGAACAAAAGACAGTAACAACAGGGGGGTGGGTGATTGCTGGACCCAGACTAGCAGGAGACTAGTTTGTAAAAGGAAGCTCACTGGAACCGGTGAGGTTTTCTTTGTATTCAGTTTCTTAGACATAAACTTGCGTGTTCTATTTTATTTCACTTGGTAATTCACTTTGTTCTGTCTGTTACTACTTGGAACCACTGAAATCCTACTTTCTGTATTTCATAACATCTCTTTTTACTTATTAATTAACTCAGAGTATGTGTTAATACCTGGCGGGCAAACAGCCGTGCAGATCTCTCTATCGGTGTTATAGAGGGCAACCAATTTCTGAGTTTACCCTGTATAAGCTTTATACAGAGTAAAATGGATTTATTTGGGGTTTGAACCCCATTGAGAGTTGGGCATCTGAGTGTTAAAGGCAGGAACACTTCTGTAAGCTGCTTTCAGTTAAGTCTGGAGCTTTGGGGCACATGGTTCAGACCCTGGGTTGGTGTTGGAGCAGACAGGTGTGTCTGGCTCAGCAAGACAGGGTGCTGGGCTCCCGAGCTGGCAGGGAAAGCAGGGGCAGAAGAAGTCTTGACACATCAGTTGGCAGTTCCCAAACAGGGTTTCTGTGGTCCAACCCATCACAGGGGGGTCTTGTGAGGAAGAGGCAGCATGATGGCAGGGGCTGGTGGAGAAGGGGCGGTGTGAGGGTGGAGGCTAGTGGAAAAGAGGCAGTGTGAGGGCAGGACCTTGGGGAAATGGGTGATGCGAGGGCAGGAGCTCAGGGGAAAGGGCAGAGCCAGCGCAGAGACTCAAGAGAGAAGGAGTGAGGCCTCAGCTGCAGTATGGGGGGGACGGAGAAACAGTTCAGGTGCCTCTGCCCCCCTATCCTGCAAAAGAGCCAGGTGATGCTCAATGAAGGTGAAAACTATGCATTAAATTCTTTAATGCACAGACCATAATTAACATGTGGAACTCACTGCCACAAGGATTTGTGCTTAGTAGGGTTGGACCATGTGAACATCCAGTCATGGTGCAGGGCAAAAAGGACTCCTAGCCAAAGTCAGGTATCAGGACCAGACTCACAAACAAGCTCAGCTCCATTGAGACACCTAAAGGAAACAGATGGATTCTCTAATATGCTCCAGCCCTGGTGGTTCCTCCCCAGCCATGCCACTACAAGGTCTCCCCCAAGGGAGTGGGGAATCTGCTTAGTATCTGGGACAGCTGAGCAGGTCATTCGATAACTGCCCCGCAGGGGGCTCTCAACCCTTGCTCTGAGACAGGAGACAGGGCTAGCTGGACGCGTGATCTGATCTGGATCAGCCAGCCCCATGCTCCTTCACCAAGGCAGAGAGGTTCACTGCGGCAGCTCTTGTTGTGGGGCTGGGCCATGGGCAGTGGTGCTGATGGCTCATGTGTGTGTGGGTCTAGGGATCCCAGGGAGCACGCTGGGAGCTGAGCTCAGGTGACGCCATCCTCGGTGGAGATTCAATGTGCCTGGAGCCAACTGTGGCTGGTTTCAGTGCCCCCTAGAGGGCCCAGTCCCGCAGGGCTGAGCGCGGTCCGAGGGCCAACGAAGCGATCTCCAGCTCACACAGGAATTCTAGTGGGGCAGGTTTCTGGCCTGTGCTGTACAGCAGCTGAGACTAGACAGCCCCAGTGGTCCCTTCTGCCCTTGAGATCTATGAATGAATGACCCCTGGTGCCCCTCTCTGCTCTCACTGGGAATGGGGATGAGTTCACCCTCTCCCCTAGGGGAGGATTGATAAGTCCAGGGCATCAGTGGGAGGAAAGGTGTGGAGCAGGGCTGCCCTGGGGCAAATCCTGACCTCCCGAGCGCTGGGGTCCCCACAGACCCTCCGTCTGGCAGAGAATTCCAGGGTGGAGACTTTTTAATAAATCAAAATCCTTCCTTTTAATTAACCCCTGAAATGGCCATGGCCTGCAGCGCTGGCTCTGGGCCCAGGCCCATTTCCAAAGGACCTGATCCTGGCAAGGTGCAAAGCCACAAAGGGAAGGAGTCAGCACCTTGGCCAGGGCTCCATGGGCCCAAGTCATAGCCCATCCCAGAGGAGAGGGGCCAGCGCCATCCCATCTCTCTGTGCAGGCCTTGGGGCTTCGCTTTCATTGCTGCAAGCTCAGCTGAGGAGCAGTTTCCAGCAAGGGAGATAGAACAGATGGGAAGGGCAGATAGCTAGTAGGTGGGTCAGTAGCATCATCTCCCTTATAGAGATGGGCAAACAGGCTCAGAGAGGGGCTGGGACTTACTCAAGTCTGCAGCAGGGCTGCAGATAGAACACAAGAGTCCTGCTTCCCACGCCTCTGTTCCAACCCACTAGCCCTCACTCCCCTCCCAGAGCTGGGGGTAGAACCCAAGAGTCCTAACTCCCAGCCTCTGGCTCTAACCACTCCACCATACTACCCCTCCCTTTGGAAAAGGGATGCATGTTGTCGTACTTCCTGGAGCAGCTCACAACCATGAGTGCGGAGTCAGGGCAGACTGTCAGAAGCAGGGCAGATACCCCAAGCTGGCGATAT
This sequence comes from Gopherus evgoodei, assembly GCF_007399415.2. Classification (NCBI taxonomy): domain Eukaryota; kingdom Metazoa; phylum Chordata; order Testudines; family Testudinidae; genus Gopherus; species Gopherus evgoodei. The sequence continues at coordinate 47,446 of NW_022059795.1, read as the reverse complement.
GGTCTGTAATTAGATTTCACCAAGCCAGACAGCAACAAATCGCCGTACCAGTCTTACCATCAGGGCCGGCTCTACAGTTTTCACTGCCCCAAGCAGCACACGGAATTGCTGCCGCAGGCGGCGGGGGCAGTCCGTGTGTCCTTATGTTTAGCTGAAGCCGCCCCTGACAGCTAAACATAGAAGCTACTGCCAAATTGCCGCCACCGCAGAAACGCGCCTGCTGCCCTAAGGGCACATGGACTGCTCCTGCCGCCTGCGGCGGCAATTCGGCGCGCTGCTTGGGGCAAAACAACAGGGACTGCCGCCCTTGCAGATTGCCGCCCCAAGCACCAGCTTGGAATGCTGGTGCCTGGAGCCGGCCCTGCTTACCATGGAGTCACAGACCGTCCCCTCAGACTCTCAAGGCTATCTTGCTGCTCAGACAAACTGGACTTTGTGATAAGATGGTCACTTACACAAAAAATCACATCACATTTAGGTTGCTCCCAGTCCCAAGAGACTGGCTGCCACTTACCCCACATCGCACTCTAGATCTTACAAGAAAGACAACGCTGGCAGCCTATTCCATAGTAAACTAAAGATTTATTAGCTAAGAAAAGGAAAGGAGAGCTATAGAGATGTTAAAGCAGGTGATCTACACGCACACGAGTCACAGCTTGTAATTCCAAATGGTTGCAGTGAGGTCATAAACTGCCAGTTTCCCCAAAGCCTTTTCAGGGTACCCAGATTGTCTCTGGGGATCTCTGCTTTGCATCTGCTACACTTCCCTGTCACAGTCCAGACAGTCCGGAGATGAGAGATCTTTCCTTGAAGCCAGACTTCCAGCCTCTCACAGAAAACAAGCTGTCAGGGTCACAACGCACGAGGGCTTTTCCTCTGACGACAGTGAGTGAGGAACGCATTTCATAGAATCACAGAATATCAGGGATGGAAGGGACCTCAGGAGGTATCTAATCCAATTGCCTGCTCAAAGCAGGACTGATTCCCAACTAAATCATCCCAGCCTGGGCTTTGTCAAGCCTGACCTTAAAAACTTCTCAGGAAGGAGATTCCACCACCTCCCTAGATAACCCAGTCCAGAGCTTCACCACCCTCCTAGTGAAATAGTGTTTTCTAATATCCAACCTAAACCTCCCCCACTGCAACTTGAGACCGTTACTCCTTGTTCTGTCATCCGGTACCACTGACAACAGTCTAAATCCATCCTCTTCGGAACCCCCTTTCCGGTAGTTGAAAGCAGCTATCAAATCCCCCTCATTCTTCTCTTCTGCAAACTAAACAATCCCAGTTCCCTCAGCCTCTCCTCATAAGTCATGTGCACCAGCCCCCTAATCACTTTTGTTGCTCTCCACTGGACTCTTTCCAATTTCTCCACATCCTTCTTGTAGTGTGGGGCCCAAAACTGGACACGACTCCAGAAGAGGCCTCACCAATGTCAAATAGAGGGGAATGATCACGTCCCTCGATCTGCTGGCAACGCTCCTACTAATACAGCCATTAGCCTACAATATGCCATTAGCCTTCTTGGCAACAAGGGCCCACTGTTGACTCATATCCAGCTTCTCATCCATTGTAAACCCTAGGTCCTTTCTGCAGAACTGCTGCCTAGCCATTCGGTCCCTAGTCTGTAACAGTGCATGGGATTCTTCCATCCTAAATGTAGGACTCTGCACTTGTCCTTGTTGAACCTCATCAGGTTTCTTTTGGCCCAGTCCTCTGGGGGCTTTAACTTCTGATCCTCACACACAATGACCACTTGGTTTGAAATTAGCACTTTTCTGTTAACGTTTTTTTATTAGCATTGCACAAGGCTTCTTTCTCGTTTGATGGCTCCTTTGCTGGGTTATTTAGTTACAGGGGAATACACAATATAAATGTTTGCTACTCCACTACAATGGGATACAGAGACTTGAAAACAATACAAGAAACATCCCACTGGTTTCCATGAAGTTTGAACAACAGTTACACTCTCATACATTTAACGATCACTCTGATCTACACTGATACACAAGGAAATTGGCCTGAGGCTCTGGCATGAGCTGGCACCTGCTCTGCCAGCATCACACATAGGTATGCAAATATGTACAGCCCTTAGGCCATATGCCCATGGCAATATGGGAGCCCACTCCGGGACCTGGAAGGTGCACTCATTTGCAATGCGTCAGAGAAGGGGTGGGTGAAGGGAGGCTGGGACCCCGGGCTGCAGCTGTCAATGGGCAGGGAGTTTGCTCAGCAGGAAAGCCCTGTGCACCTCACGATAGGCATTGCGGAGCAGGACGTAGGGGAAGCAGGTCTCCAGCATGTCGACCGTCAGGAAGAATGACTCCTCCACAATCTGAAAGAGACGCACAGAAGAGCAGCATCAGGCCCCGTCCCACTGCATGTCCCAGTGTCTGGTCCCATGGAGCAGGGGAACCCCAGGCACGGCTGTCACATGGGCCTTCTGGAGACCTCTGGGTATTTCATGGGGTGGCCCACAGCGGGATTGGCAGCAGTAACAGCAATTGCCCTAGAGAGAGCCATATGGCTTGGCATGTAGACCTCAGAGACTGGGCACCCCAGTGAGCCAGGAATAAAGGACCAGCTGCAGGGAATGTCAGGGGGAAAGTCTGGGCTGGTGGCTAAGAGACTGCACGGGGTCTCAGCAGTCCTGGGTTCTACTCATCACTGCTCTGTGCCTCAGTTTCCCCATCTGTACTAGGGGGTGATGTACAGGAGTGAAGAACGGATAATTCATTAATCTGTGATCCTGCAGGCAACGGGCTAGAGAGGGGAGCAGTGACTTTCCTGAAGTCAGAAAGCAAGGCAATGTCAGTGCATGGGATAGAACCAAGGAGCCTCTTTGCATGGAACAGCTAAGCAGCAGAGACCAGTGTCCATAAGGCTCCAGCTGTGGCAAAAATTCACACTGGCCCTGCAGTAAAAGTGTTTCAGAATGAAAGAGACCAGTGCTGCCCCTGGGGAATGAGGGGCGGGAAGGGGGCTGTAATGGCTGCACGTCAGGGGAAAGCTGAGCCATGTCTCCAGGAGGGTCAAGCACAGCGCTGGCATTCAGAAGGGCCTAGGCTTCTCCTTGGATGAGGCCTTCCTCCCCTGAAAGCCCTGGCAGAGCAGGGTGGGCAGACTGGGAGGTGGGTGTGGGATCATAACTGGCAGCTGCCCCTGCCCTCACAGCCCACCTAGCCATCGCCCGTGGCTGGGGGATGGGGACGGGGCATCAAGCCACGAGCAAAACATCTCCCCAGCAGAGAGAGGCTGGGTGAGAGTGGTGTCTTCGACACCAGCACTGCGGGGGAAAGGAGAGGGGGCCAGTGGGTTTCTTCTGTATTTAGCACATGTGAGTCAGGGGAGACAGGCCCAGCGCTCTCTATTCACCAGACAAAGGAGCTAGGGACAGGGGTGCAAGAACAATTTGTATTGGTTCCCCAGCACCTCTCGTGCCAGCACCCCAGGCCAGGGATGAGCCCACTGCCTGCACCCACTCTGCTGTCCCTGCTCCCCAGACAATGCTGCATGGGGCGGCCTATCCCCCCAGCCAGCCCGGGCGGGGGTTAAGAGCGGACGTGGCCTGCAGCAGCCGCAAATCCAGCATCCCCTAACGCGGCTGTGGAATTTACCTCTCACCAGGCTGCAGCTAGGCACAGAGCCCATGCACTGGGCTCGGCAGGGCTCTCCCCAGTAAGGCACAATGAGCCCATGTAGCCTCATTCACACTCTCTAGATTGAAACATTTGCATTGAAATTGCTTTGCTGCCAAAACCCCTGCTCCCCGAATACCAACCACAGGCAGCAGACGGGGGAACCCTCACCTTCTCTAGACACAGCCGTCTCCTCCCATCAGGGCAGGAATCAGTATCCTTCCAGTGCTAATGGAGACAGATAGCTGCCCAGCCTACACGGAGGCTGGGACTGGCTGGCGCAAGGGCATACAGATCTGGTGCCAATAGGGCTGCTCCAGGGGTGGCAACTGCCTTCTTAGAGACCCCTCTCTCACCGGGCTCCCCTACCTCACACACAACAGGGGAATGACAGATGCATTAAAGAGGCAGAGAGGGGTCTCTCCCCAATGGAGAGCAGCTAGAGAGTGGGGGACAGGGGAGGCTGGGTATGTGCTGTGATCTCAGCCCACTGAAGCAGAGGCTGGACCTGGTGATCAAAACTGGCAGGGACTGAAACCTGGACCCCATGACAGCAGCTCAGCATCCACATTGTGGGTAAATCCAAGTAAGGGCCAATGGTACCCACAGTTCCAAAACCATCTACCAGGGGCCTGTGGCAGGTACACACACCACAGCCCTGGCAGTGCAGGGGCAAGAGGCAGTAGCTGTATGAGCTGTTTCCTGGGCTCTGCCCTAGATGCAGCCTGCCTACTGCCTCCTCTCCAATGCCCAGGGAAGCCCTGGCCCGGCAGGGTGACTGAGGAACGAACTGACTGAGGGGCGTGGGTACAGTGCCCACTAGCACTGGCCCCAGGGACTACAGCAGATTTCCTTGTACAGTGACAGAGGCTTGTGTGTGGTGCTGGGGGTTTGACCCCCACTGAGTGCTGGAGCGCTCGCCTACACAAGGGGCTGGGGGAGCAAAGAGATGGGGCTCTGTCCCTCTGTGGGGCCATGCTCTTGCCCCAGAGACAGCGGCTCGGTCCCCAGGAGGGGACAGCAATGGCCCATCACTGGGGCTGGATGTGAGAACCGTCCTGAAGCAGCTCACCCTGCTCTGCCCCCAGCAGCGCTGGAGCTGCTGGAAAGCCCAGGCTGCAGGGAGACAGCCGGAAACCTACCCCAAGGCTGGCAGGGCCTGGGAAGGGAGGCTGTCTCTGCTCTGCTGACTGCTTTTATCCCCTGCTCTGGGAATGAGAGCTGGGGAGGAGGCAGGTGTGGCTGGAAGCTCTGTGGGAGCCCAGCCTCACCTCCAGTCTGGGAGCAGCTCAGCACCAGACCACCCAAATCCTAGTCAGGCTCCACAGCACCAGGCCCAGAGTGCATGGCAGGGGTCTCTTAGCCCGAGTGTCTGCTGGGGAGGATCTGTCCATCGCCCCCAGCACCTGCCCCAGCGCGCAGGAGCCTCCCCAGGCGCATCAGCAGGGAGATGGATTCCCGGTTCTTGGAGTGAAGCTTGTCAGTCTCTTGTCCCAGCTGCAGGAGGCTCACGGACGCCAGCTGTGAGGAGAGAGAGAGAGATGAGCTCTCGGCTCTGCTACGGTGCTTCAGCAGGGTCTCACGTTAATGAGGGACGCAAACCCACAGAGGCCCCTGGCCTGCTCTGTTGCTTTTTGGGCCTTGCCTGCACCAGGATCAATGGGATCAAAGAGACGACTGGGCTGGGAGCCCGTCTCTGACACCAGCCTCAGCTGGGCCGGAGGAGAAAGGTGAAAATGCTCCTGGGGCACCTGGCCTGCTGCCAACTGTGCATTGGCCAGATCTGCCAAAGGGCTCAGCTCCCACTGTTCGGGGGGAGGTTTCTCCACTGTTTCTAATGGGAGGGATTCATTCTCAGCAGAGGGGGATTCTCCGTTGCTCGAGGGGGGGGAGGGGGGTACTTATCACTGTTTGCAGTGAGGAGAGGTGGTTCTCCATTATTCACAGCGGAGGAGAAGGAATCTCCATTGTTCTCAGTGCAGGGGGAGGGGAATTCTCCATTGTTCTCAATGAGGGAGGAGATTTTAAATTGTTCTCTGTGCAGGGAACTGGATTCTCCATTGTTCTCGGG
>NW_022059795.1:0-41238 GCF_007399415.2 Gopherus evgoodei | reverse complement strand
TGCTTACCATGGAGTCACAGACCGTCCCCTCAGACTCTCAAGGCTATCTTGCTGCTCAGACAAACTGGACTTTGTGATAAGATGGTCATTTACACAAAAAATCACATCACATTTAGGTTGCTCCCAGTCCCAAGAGACTGGCTGCCACTTACCCCACATCGCACTCTAGATCTTACAAGAAAGACAACGCTGGCAGCCTATTCCATAGTAAACTAAAGATTTATTAGCTAAGAAAAGGAAAGGAGAGCTATAGAGATGTTAAAGCAGGTGATCTACACGCACCCATGAGTCACAGCTTGTAATTCCAAATGGTTGCAGTGAGGTCATAAACTGCCAGTTTCCCCAAAGCCTTTTCAGGGTACCCAGATTGTCTCTGGGGATCTCTGCTTTGCATCTGCTACACTTCCCTGTCACAGTCCAGACAGTCCGGAGATGAGAGATCTTTCCTTGAAGCCAGACTTCCAGCCTCTCACAGAAAACAAGCTGTCAGGGTCACAACGCACGAGGGCTTTTCCTCTGACGACAGTGAGTGAGGAACGCATTTCATAGAATCACAGAATATCAGGGATGGAAGGGACCTCAGGAGGTATCTAATCCAATTGCCTGCTCAAAGCAGGACTGATTCCCAACTAAATCATCCCAGCCTGGGCTTTGTCAAGCCTGACCTTAAAAACTTCTCAGGAAGGAGATTCCACCACCTCCCTAGATAACCCAGTCCAGTGCTTCACCACCCTCCTAGTGAAATAGTGTTTTCTAATATCCAACCTAAACCTCCCCCACTGCAACTTGAGACCGTTACTCCTTGTTCTGTCATCCGGTACCACTGACAACAGTCTAAATCCATCCTCTTCGGAACCCCCTTTCCGGTAGTTGAAAGCAGCTATCAAATCCCCCTCATTCTTCTCTTCTGCAAACTAAACAATCCCAGTTCCCTCAGCCTCTCCTCATAAGTCATGTGCACCAGCCCCCTAATCACTTTTGTTGCTCTCCACTGGACTCTTTCCAATTTCTCCACATCCTTCTTGTAGTGTGGGGCCCAAAACTGGACACGACTCCAGAAGAGGCCTCACCAATGTCAAATAGAGGGGAATGATCACGTCCCTCGATCTGCTGGCAACGCTCCTACTAATACAGCCATTAGCCTACAATATGCCATTAGCCTTCTTGGCAACAAGGGCCCACTGTTGACTCATATCCAGCTTCTCATCCATTGTAAACCCTAGGTCCTTTCTGCAGAACTGCTGCCTAGCCATTCGGTCCCTAGTCTGTAACAGTGCATGGGATTCTTCCATCCTAAATGCAGGACTCTGCACTTGTCCTTGTTGAACCTCATCAGGTTTCTTTTGGCCCAGTCCTCTGGGGGCTTTAACTTCTGATCCTCACACACAATGACCACTTGGTTTGAAATTAGCACTTTTCTGTTAACGTTTTTTTATTAGCATTGCACAAGGCTTCTTTCTCGTTTGATGGCTCCTTTGCTGGGTTATTTAGTTACAGGGGAATACACAATATAAATGTTTGCTACTCCACTACAATGGGATACAGAGACTTGAAAACAATACAAGAAACATCCCACTGGTTTCCATGAAGTTTGAACAACAGTTACACTCTCATACATTTAACGATCACTCTGATCTACACTGATACACAAGGAAATTGGCCTGAGGCTCTGGCATGAGCTGGCACCTGCTCTGCCAGCATCACACATAGGTATGCAAATATGTACAGCCCTTAGGCCATATGCCCATGGCAATATGGGAGCCCACTCCGGGACCTGGAAGGTGCACTCATTTGCAATGCGTCAGAGAAGGGGTGGGTGAAGGGAGGCTGGGACCCCGGGCTGCAGCTGTCAATGGGCAGGGAGTTTGCTCAGCAGGAAAGCCCTGTGCACCTCACGATAGGCATTGCGGAGCAGGACGTAGGGGAAGCAGGTCTCCAGCATGTCGACCGTCAGGAAGAATGACTCCTCCACAATCTGAAAGAGACGCACAGAAGAGCAGCATCAGGCCCCGTCCCACTGCATGTCCCAGTGTCTGGTCCCATGGAGCAGGGGAACCCCAGGCACGGCTGTCACATGGGCCTTCTGGAGACCTCTGGGTATTTCATGGGGTGGCCCACAGCGGGATTGGCAGCAGTAACAGCAATTGCCCTAGAGAGAGCCATATGGCTTGGCATGTAGACCTCAGAGACTGGGCACCCCAGTGAGCCAGGAATAAAGGACCAGCTGCAGGGAATGTCAGGGGGAAAGGCTGGGCTGGTGGCTAAGGGACTGCACGGGGTCTCAGCAGTCCTGGGTTCTACTCATCACTGCTCTGTGCCTCAGTTTCCCCATCTGTACTAGGGGGTGATGTACAGGAGTGAAGAACGGATAATTCATTAATCTGTGATCCTGCAGGCAACGGGCTAGAGAGGGGAGCAGTGACTTTCCTGAAGTCAGAAAGCAAGGCAATGTCAGTGCATGGGATAGAACCAAGGAGCCTCTTTGCATGGAACAGCTAGGCAGGGGAGACCAGTGTCCATAAGGCTCCAGCTGTGGCAAAAATTCACACTGGCCCTGCAGTAAAAGTGTTTCAGAATGAAAGAGACCAGTGCTGCCCCTGGGGAATGAGGGGCGGGAAGGGGGCTGTAATGGCTGCACGTCAGGGGAAAGCTGAGCCATGTCTCCAGGAGGGTCAAGCACAGCGCTGGCATTCAGAAGGGCCTAGGCTGCTCCTTGGATGAGGCCTTCCTCCCCTGAAAGCCCTGGCAGAGCAGGGTGGGCAGACTGGGAGGTGGGTGTGGGATCATAACTGGCAGCTGCCCCTGCCCTCACAGCCCACCTAGCCATCGCCCGTGGCTGGGGGATGGGGACGGGGCATCAAGCCACGAGCAAAACATCTCCCCAGCAGAGAGAGGCTGGGTGAGAGTGGTGTCTTCGACACCAGCACTGCGGGGGAAAGGAGAGGGGGCCAGTGGGTTTCTTCTGTATTTAGCACATGTGAGTCAGGGGAGACAGGCCCAGCGCTCTCTATTCACCAGACAAAGGAGCTAGGGACAGGGGTGCAAGAACAATTTGTATTGGTTCCCCAGCACCTTTCGTGCCAGCACCCCAGGCCAGGGATGAGCCCAGTGCCTGCACCCACTCTGCTGTCCCTACTCCCCAGACAATGCTGCATGGGGCGGCCTATCCCCCCAGCCAGCCCGGGCGGGGGTTAAGAGCGGACGTCGCCTGCAGCAGCCGCAAATCCAGCATCCCCTAACGCGGCTGTGGAATTTACCTCTCACCAGGCTGCAGCTAGGCACAGAGCCCATGCACTGGGCTCGGCAGGGCTCTCCCCAGTAAGGCACAATGAGCCCATGTAGCCTCATTCACACTCTCTAGATTGAAACATTTGCATTGAAATTGCTTTGCTGCCAAAACCCCTGCTCCCGAATACCAACCACAGGCAGCAGACGGGGGAACCCTCACCTTCTCTAGACACAGCCGTCTCCTCCCATCAGGGCAGGAATCAGTATCCTTCCAGTGCTAATGGAGACAGATAGCTGCCCAGCCTACACGGAGGCTGGGACTGGCTGGCGCAAGGGCATACAGATCTGGTGCCAATAGGGCTGCTCCAGGGGTGGCAGCTGCCTTCTTAGAGACCCCTCTCTCACCGGGCTCCCCTACCTCACACACAACAGGGGAATGACAGATGCATTAAAGAGGCAGAGAGGGGTCTCTCCCCAATGGAGAGCAGCTAGAGAGTGGGGGACAGGGGAGGCTGGGTATGTGCTGTGATCTCAGCCCACTGAAGCAGAGGCTGGACCTGGTGATCAAAACTGGCAGGGACTGAAACCCGGACCCCATGACAGCAATTCAGCATCCACATTGTGGGTAAATCCAAGTAAGGGCCAATGGTACCCACAGTTCCAAAACCATCTACCAGGGGCCTGTGGCAGGTACACACACCACAGCCCTGGCAGTGCAGGGGCAAGAGGCAGTAGCTGTATGAGCTGTTTCCTGGGCTCTGCCCTAGATGCAGCCTGCCTACTGCCTCCTCTCCAATGCCCAGGGAAGCCCTGGCCCGGCAGGGTGACTGAGGAACGAACTGACTGAGGGGCGTGGGTACAGTGCCCACTAGCACTGGCCCCAGGGACTACAGCAGCTTTCCTTGTACAGTGACAGAGGCTTGTGTGTGGTGCTGGGGGTTTGACCCCCTCTGAGTGCTGGAGCGCTCGCCTACACAGGGGGCTGGGGGAGCAAAGAGATGGGGCTCTGTCCCTCTGTGGGGCCATGCTCTTGCCCCAGAGACAGCGGCTCGGTCCCCAGGAGGGGACAGCAATGGCCCATCACTGGGGCTGGATGTGAGAACCGTCCTGAAGCAGCTCACCCTGCTCTGCCCCCAGCAGCGCTGGAGCTGCTGGAAAGCCCAGGCTGCAGGGAGACAGCCTGAAACCTACCCCAAGGCTGGCAGGGCCTGGGAAGGGAGGCTGTCTCTGCTCTGCTGACTGCTTTTATGCCCTGCTCTGGGAATGAGAGCTGGGGAGGAGGCAGGTGTGGCTGGAAGCTCTGTGGGAGCCCAGCCTCACCTCCAGTCTGGGAGCAGCTCAGCACCAGACCACCCAAATCCTAGTCAGGCTCCACAGCACCAGGCCCAGAGTGCATGGCAGGGGTCTCTTAGCCTGAGTGTCTGCTGGGGAGGATCTGTCCATCGCCCCCAGCACCTGCCCCAGCGCGCAGGAGCCTCCCCAGGCGCATCAGCAGGGAGATGGATTCCCGGTTCTTGGACTGAAGCTTGTCAGTCTCTTGTCCCAGCTGCAGGAGGCTCACGGACGCCAGCTGTGAGGAGAGAGAGAGAGATGAGCTCTCGGCTCTGCTACGGTGCTTCAGCAGGGTCTCACGTTAATGAGGGACGCAAACCCACAGAGGCCCCTGGCCTGCTCTGTTGCTTTTTGGGCCTTGCCTGCACCAGGATCAATGGGATCAAAGAGACGACTGGGCTGGGAGCCCGTCTCTGACACCAGCCTCAGCTGGGCCGGAGGAGAAAGGTGAAAATGCTCCTGGGGCACCTGGCCTGCTGCCAACTGTGCATTGGCCAGATCTGCCAAAGGGCTCAGCTCCCACTGTTCGGGGGGGAGGTTTCTCCACTGTTTCTAATGGGAGGGATTCATTCTCAGCAGAGGGGGATTCTCCGTTGCTCGAGGGGGGGAGGGGGGTACTTATCACTGTTTGCAGTGAGGAGAGGTGGTTCTCCATTATTCACAGCGGAGGAGAAGGAATCTCCATTGTTCTCAGTGCAGGGGGGAGGGGAATTCTCCATTGTTCTCAATGAGGGAGGAGATTTTCCATTGTTCTCTGTGCAGGGAACTGGATTCTCCATTGTTCTCAGTGTGGGAGAGGGCGATTCTCCATTGTTTGCAGCAGGAGGAGGGGGAATTCTCCATTGTTCTCAGGGGGAGCTAGGGTGACCAGACAGCAAATGTGAAAAATCAGGACGAGGTGGGGGGTAATAGAAACCTATATATGAAAAAGACCCCAAAATCGGGACTGTCCCTATAAAACCGGGACATCTGGTCACACTAGGGGGAGCTGCTGGGTGCTCAGCACTTTTGACAGTCCCTCCCCACCTCTCTAATCCCATTAGCTGAATCTCAGAACGGGGTCAAGCAGGGCCCAAAGAGCGGGGCAGCCAGAGGCTCCCAGACTCGGGGGATGATGACACACCCAGGTGAAAGGCTGGCTTTGCTTTCCCTAGTGCTGGGCCCAGACTCACACCTTCACCTCCACCCGCCTTACTAGTCCACATGTGGGATACAACGTCCCCCCCCCGCATCCCAGCCAGCCGTGGGTTGGGGGGCAAGCCACGGCCCGGCCTCCTAGGCCCCTCTCTGCCACTCACACACTGTCACAGTTGCTTCTTCCAGAGACCTGGGCCCTCTGCCAGCTCAACCCCCTGCGACAGCCTGAGAGCTGCGAGGTTAGTGCTGCCATGTGCTGGGCACGGAAGGTGCACCAGGCTTGCCACACTTGATCAGAGCAGGGTCCCTCTAGCACAGGAACCCACCTCTGGCAGGGGCACCCGCTGCTTCAGAGCAAGGTGTAGCAGCCCCCCTAGTGAGCAGTGGTGGAATAACCTTCCTGACCCTGCTCAGCCAGTGCATGGTTTGCCCTGAAGCAGGAGGAGATTACAGTCTGAGCCCATGTCTACACTACCAGCACCACGACGGTGCTGTAGCCAAGCTGTAGTGGCATATTGTCAACACTTCCTACAGCAAGAGAAGGGCTTTTTCCATTGCACTAGGAGCCCCCTCAGCCCCTCGAGGGATGGTAGCTGGCTTGATGGAAACATTCTTCCCTCAACCTGGCTGCATCTCCATTGGGAGGGGGGATCAGTCAGACATCCCTGAGCACTGCAGCTACAGCAACCTAACTTCTAAGTGTAGAACAGGCCTAAACAGACAGACTGACAGACCCATCTCCACGAGCAAGCACCCCTCTGCGCCATGCTGGGGTAGCTGAGAACAGTGCCTCCTAGTGAGTCACCCGCACCACTGGCCCCAAGCCATGGGGCATGACGGGCCCCCCATCCCTGAAACACTCCCAGCTGCAGTGGGCTGTGTGCTGCCCAGGGGCGCAGTGCTGATGATCTAACAGGCTCTGTGATTCTTCATGCCCCCTGTGAAGGGCAACCCGGGCTTGGCACCTGTCCTTGGCATTGTTTATCTCTGCAGATGCCCAGACACATCCCATGCCCTGCATCTGTCTCCAGATCTCTGTGCTGGCTGAGGAGGGCAGCAGGTGGCGGTGTGCAGCAGCAGGCAGCGAACGGGCATGCAGAGGACAGATGGTTTGCTTTCAGCTGCACTGGCAAACAAGCCTCCCACAGCTGAGAGCCCAGTGCTGCCTGCCCCTGCAATGCTCTCACTGCCAGCCAGCTGTGAGGCTCTCCAAGGAGCGGCCTCAGCTCCTCCACCGGTGTCCGGGCTTTGCAAAGTGCCTGGATTTCCTCCTGTAGAATTTGCACATTGATGCTGGGGTCTGGCCCCCGCCACACGAGAATACGCCAACTTATCTGATCTCACACGCACCGAGGTCACTTAGGAGCAGCTTCATTGCAGTAAATGGAGATACACCAGTGCAAGCGAGATCAGGAGCAGGCCTGAGTAACCAGCCCCCCGAGCCATGCCAGTCACTCAGTGGCTCGGGCCTGCCAGACCCTTAGCCTAGGGTAGAGGCTCGAGGATACAGCACTGCACTAGGACCCAGGAGACTAGGCCTGTAGTCCTGGCTTCCTGCTGGGTTACAGGATGACCAGACATCCTGTTTTTAAAGGGAAAGTCCTGGATTTAAGCCTTCTTGCAGGTGTCCTGGCTTTTTCTTATAAATGGGAAAATTGTCCTGTATTTTTTGTCTCTCCCCCTCCCTTTCCTCACATTGGCATTGGCAGGTCCTGCTGTTGGCTGGATCCCTGCTCGCCAGCCACTGGCTCACCAGCGTTGAGTGGGGGGGTCTAGTGGCCAACAATGGTGGTGTGTATGCAAGGCTGGTGGCGGGGCAAAGCTGCAGCACGCAGGACTGGCTGCTCCCCCTGCTGGTCCATCGGCTCAGCCCCCGCTGTGCGCCGGCTCTCAGCCAGCAGGGCCCTGTCCCCAGTCTTGTTTCTGGCCGGCACTGACTGTGCACTGCGAGCTGCGGTGGCTGGTGAGTGCGGGCAGGCGCCAGCCGGTTACGTGTCACCTCTGCTGCCCTTTACATGTTCCCCCTTTCACTGTCCTCTCCTTGCTTTGCCCCTTCAACCCCCTCCACCTCTGCCCAGCCCTGCTATTCCTGCATAATCCACCCCCACGGGGCCTGTCTCACTTCCAGCACTGCGCAGAGAACCAGCCCCTGGTCAGAGTGCACAGCTCACCAGCAGCCTGGCCAGCAGGCTCCTTCCTTCCCACACTGCCTCTGGCTGGGCTGGCACCCTGGGAAAGCCCAAGATCTCCGGCCCAGGGCGCTGACCAGGAGAAGCCGAGCTCTGCATGTGCCACAGCCCTGCACAGGGCTGGCACAGGGAAGCCTCTCTGCCCCTCAGCTAAGCGCGCGCACACACACACACACACACACCCTGCATCTGGAAGCAGCTCCCATCTCTTCCCTCTCGCAGTGCCGAAAGGCTTCTGCTGGCTACATTCTGCTGCGAACCCTGGCAGAAATCAGGGGGGAGGGAGGGGCATGTGACCCTGCATCCCCCTGCCCCAAGTGTTGCCTTGGGAAGACACACTCCCTATGCGAGAGAGGTGTGTGGGACTGTGTGTTGTCACCTCTTCCTGTGTGAACCCTAAAGCCTGAAAGATAAGAAGATAAATAAACCACCTTAAGGTCTGCTATAGTGTGGCCAGGGAGGTTGAAGTGCTCTCCTACAGGTTTTTGTATATTGCCATTCCTAATGTCTGATTTGTGTCCATTTATCCTTTTCCGTAGAGACTGTCCAGTTTGGCCGATGTACATAGCAGAGGGGCATTGCTGGCATATGATGGTGTATATTACATTGGTGGATGTGCAGGTGAATGAACCAGTGATGGTGTGGCTGATCTGGTTAGGTCCTGTGATGGTGTCGCTGGTGTAGATATGTGGGCAGAGTTGGCATCGAGTTGTTGCATGGGTTTGTTCCTGAGTTAGAGTTATTATGGTGTGGTGTGTAGTTACTGGTGAGAATATGTTTCAGGTTGGCAGGTTGTCTGTGGGCAAGGATTGGCCTGCCACCCAAGGCCTGTGAAAGTGTGGGATCATTGTCCAGGATGGGTTGTAGATCCTTGATGATGCGTTGGAGGGGTTTTAGCTGGGGGCTGTATGTGATGGCCAGTGGAGTAAAGAATCCAGCTACGCAGTATTTCTTTTTAACAGGGGCTCAGTCAACTTGATGTTAACTTGAAGGTTTGTGCTGCATAGTTCTCACTGATTGCAGCTGAACTTGCTTGAATATGAGTAATTTTACCAGGTGTCCCATATCCAGCATAGGGAAATATGGTCACCCTACTGGGTGACCTTGGGACAAACTCTCTGCCTTGGATTCCCACCTGTAAAATGGGACTGTGATACTGCCCTCCTTTGTAAGGCACTGCAGAGAGCTGCAAAGGACTGAGACTGAGGTATTATTAGCTGGCAACAGTAGTAGTCTGTTACCCTCTAGGTGGACTGGGGAAACACTAGGGGAAATACAATTTCAGTTCCCTGTTCTGCCAGACTTCCTGCATGACTCTGGTACTTGAGATATGGCCACACTGTAGTTAAACACCCACAGCTGGCCTGTGTCAGCTGATGTGGGCTACGAGGCTGTTTAACTGCGATGTCAAGCCGGGTGGGTCGCCGAGCCTGTGCTCAAGCATGAGCCTGAATATCTACACCACAGTTCAACAGCTCCAGGTCCTGAACTCAAGCCAGCTGACACAGGCCAGGCCCGCAGGCATTTAATAACAGTGTCAACATATCCTTAGTCTCTCTGTGCCTCAGTTCCCCAGCCGCATGATGGGGATGCTAGCCCTGCCCTGCCCCCATGGGGTGTGTGGGGATAAATACATTAAAGCTTGGGAGATGCCCAGATGTTACAGAAATGACTAAGCTAGCCCAATGCACAATTTACAAGTCTGTTACACTGTGATGCTTCTTCAGGTGGAAGTGAACTGAGAACTAACAACTCGTTACACATTGTGGGCCATCGGGAGATGCCAGCTTTTGGTTACTACCATCCTAGGCCAGACCAAACCAGCAGCTGATCCCTGAGCTCTCGACAGGGTTTGTGGCTGCAGGTGAAAGTCCACAGAAAGGACGCCACTGGCTTGTTTTGCGATCTCTGACGTTTCTAATCAACAATGAATCAGGTTCACTCCCTAGCTGGCTGTTTTCCCATAGGCCAAAAATAAGTCTGACGCACAAGCCTTTCCAATCCCCCAATTCCTCCGTCAATCACTCACCACGAGCTGGGGAGAATGGCACAGGATTGATTTCCCCTTGTGTCTGGCCTTGGGACTCCAGAATTGCATGGAGCAAGGGCTCAGAAGCATGGAAAGCCTGAAACACTCGGAGAGAAAAGAACCAGGAGGCACTGGGAACCAGGCAGTGACTTGTCCCTCGCTAAATTCCCCCAGCTTAACAGATGGGCAGGCAAAGCCCTGCTAAGATTGAGTTGCGCAGATAGGAGTAAATTGCAATCTTATCCAATATGCCATCGTATTGCTCTCCAAAGGCTCTCGCTTGTTCCTCTTTTCTCGAAAGGAATTTAAATGTCTCTGAAGAGCTCAAACAAGAACTCCCCGGGGAAGGAATCATTGTTTATTGACAGACTCAGCATCAGCAGCTCCCTGCTACTTTCCCCTGGGCCATGGTTAATTAGCTTCCGTGATAGTACAGCAGCGCCTAGAGACCCAAAGGGCAGGGCTGGACAGGTAAACACTGGGAGACAGCCCCTCTCCAAAGACCTTACAGGGAAGAAAACTGACAAAGGGGCAGAGGCAGGTGAAGTGACTTGTCCAAGGTCACACATCAACTCAGTAGCAGAGCCATGTAGACTACAGCTCTTCCCAAATCCTACCCTTGGGCCTTACCCACCAGCCTATGCCAGAACCTCCAGCCAGACTTTTCCCCATTCAGAGGGGAACTGGCTGCCCAGCCAGCCCAGCTGGACTCATTTGGATTTTAAATGAAGCCACCAACCACTTTGCACTGCCCAGAAGAATCCCTTCCCCCGCCAGAGTGACTGGACCGCTCCATGCGCTGGGCCATAAACCTCACTCCGGCTCAACCAGGAATTAGCTCCGGGCACTGCCATGGCCTGGGCTAGGCAGCAGTTCAGACTACATGGTCACAGGCTCCCTTCTGACCTAACACTGACTCTGTGACGCAGAAGCTGAGCCGCCTGGACCTGCCAGATTGGTGCTGATGTCATTGAGAGTTTAGCTGCAGTGAGATTGGGCCCTCCTGTGTCTTGGAAGCTGAGAGAGTCACGGCACCAGGCTCAAATGTATTTCAAACTCCTTGGTTCATTGACAGGCTGTCACAAGGAGACTCGGAGACTTTAAGGCCAGAAGGGACCATCAGGATCATCTCGTCTGACCTCCTGCACACCGCAGGCCACAGAACCTCGCCCCCAGACTCCTGGAATAGGCCCCTAACCTCTGGCTGAGTTACTGATGTCCTCAAATCAGGATGTAACAACTTCAAGTTACAGAGAATCTACCATTTACACTAGTTTACATCTGCAAGTGACCTGTGCCTCATGCTGCAGAGGAAGACGAAACCCCCCACAGCCTCTGCCAATCTGATCTGAGGGGAAATTCCTTCCTGGCCCAAGATAGGGTGATCGTAGACCCTGAGCATGTGGGCAAGACCCAGAGCACACCCCAGCTAGTGTCCCATGACTGGCAATTGGAGATATTTGCTGCTAGCTGTCACAGACTGGCAGTCCCGTCATCCCATATCCGCCAGAAATATATCAAGCTGTCAGCTAGGGGAGGGGGGTGCCCCCACTGAAGGACTGTGAATAAGAGAAAACCTGATGAGATAACAGCATCAAGCTCTGGGCTGGCATCAAACACCAGGACCCGGCCGTCCCACTCAGCTGTACCCTCCTCTGCTCAACCCCCACCAGGCTTCTCTGAAGCCAATCTAGGGTTAGGGGTGCCAGGACCCAGCCTCATGCCTGCAGGGCATTTTGCAGGTGTGAAAGTGAGGGTACAAAAGGGGTAGGCAGACCTCATCTGTGCTGAAGATACTCCACCCCCCACAGCGTATACCACCTACCCCAGCTCTGATTTTGAGGGGTGCTGAGCAGCTAAAACACCAGCTAAAACCAATACAAGCAGTGGATGCTCAGCACCTTCTAGAAATCAGGCCCAGGGGCCTTGAGTTGGAACCCACAAACAGTAGCCCCCCAAGTCATTCTTATAAATGTGGCTGGCAGCTCTAACCCCCCCGTCTGCAAGCCACTGAGATGGGACTTGCCCTGGGCTGGCCATAAGAGCTCGATTTGATGTCCTCAGCTCTCACTCACCTTCAGCCCCTGTCTGCCTCTAGCATCTCAAAGCACTTTGCACATGTCAATGTACACCCACAACCGGCTCAGTATCACCCCCTTTTACAGAAAGGTAAAAACAGGGGCCAAGAGAAGGGACTTGCCCAACTCCCGCAGTGGATAAGGAATAGAACCCAGGAATCCTGACTACCAGGCCCCAGCTCTAACCAATAGTCCACACTGTATTCCTCAAAATAGAAGCCCAGAGTCCTGCCTCCCAGGTTGCTGCTCTACCCTGGGCCCACACTCCCTTCAGCGATCGGAGTAAATCCTGACCTCAAGTCACCTTTGGCTAATGACAAGACCCCATGGAGCTCTCAGGCACATGAACACCCCGTGTGGATGCAGGGCTGCCCAGGGGGCAGGGGGGCAAGTGGGGCAATTTGCCCTGGGCTCCGCAGAGGCCCCCACGAGAGTTTTTCGGGGTCCCCGGAGCGGGATCCTTCACTCACTCCAGGGCCCTCGGAAAACTCTCGAGGGGCCTGGAGCCTCGGAGCTTCTTCCGCTCCGGGTCTTCGGTGGCAATTCGGAGGTGGGGAGTCCTTCCACTTTGGGACCTGCCGCTGAAGTGCCCCAAAGACCCACGGTGGGGGGTCCTTCTGTTCCAGGATCCATCGCTGAAGTGCCGGGTCTTCGGGGCACATCAGTGGCAGGTCCCAGAACAGAAGGGCCCCCCACCACCAAATTACCGGCGAAGACCTGACTGCACTTCGGCGACGGGTCCCTCTTCGGCAGTAATTCAGCGGCGGGGGGTCCTTCTGCCCCGGAGTGGTGTGTCTCCTTGAGGTGTGTCTCGATGTTCTTGCTGTGGATGGTCAAGAGCGCGGCAGACACGTGGATGATGGCTTTGGCCAGGCAGTGGATATTGTTGCTGTAATCTGTGGGGAGAAGGAGACAGGGGGCTTGGCACTCACAGAGCACTAAACTGCGGCTTGGCAGAGAGGCTGTGCTTGTCTCCTTACAGCACCTCCAGTACCCTGAGTGATGAACAGAGCGCCGGGTGCTGCACTGCTCCAAAGACACCACCCCTGCCCCTAAGGGCTTGATCCTGGGAGCACTTACACATGTGCATCTCAACCTCACTGAAGTCACTGGGGTGACTCCAGTGCCTACGGTCTGAGGAGGTATTGGCAGCAGAGCTAGGAAAGTATTAATGCCATTGACATGGCATTGGGGAGACCGTCTCTGGAATACTGAGTGCAGCTGTGGCCACCCTCGCTGATGGGAACAAGGTGCAGAGAAAGGCTTCTAGGATGGCCAGGGATAGTGAGATGATCTTACAGAAGAGACTGGCTTGGCCTAGCAAGTGAGGTGGACAGGGAGAGGGCCACTCTCTGCAAACCCTTTGGGGGGAAATGCCAGGGAAGACAAGGCTGGCACACGAACCCCGGGGTCGGGGATCAAATGGCCAGGGATAAACGGAGGCTGGAAATGAGAAGCAGGTTTCTAACTGTCAGAGGAAGGAGGTTTGGGTTGGAAGATGGAGCGTGAGATGTTTAGGAAGGGGTTGCTCTGACGCAGCTACTGGCGATAGCAGGGGTTGGGACACGAGGGTCCTTCCAGTCCTGTGTTTCTGGGGCAGGATCAGGGTCTAATGCTGCGAACTCCCCTGCGTGTCACTGATACGACCTGCGCAAGCAGCCCTGTCCCAGCAGGGAGACTTGGGCCTTTTTCTTTGTTCATTTCTGTATTTTTCATGACAAATGACTTATGGAAATAATTAAACATGTCAGCTGGGGCAGGTTCCCTTGAAATGTGAGCCAGGCCTGTGTTCAACAGCTCCGGGACCTCACTGAGCCTTTCCACTAATGCAGGTTGAGGTTGAGTGTGGAACAACACGCGAAACAAGGGCCTGTTTCCTGGGAGTGTGTGTTTTGTAACAAGAACTTCCACAAACTGCCCTGCAGCCTGAACATTCCCCCCAGCCCCAGGGCCATTCACCCAGGAAAGCAGTGTGGTAGCCTGGGATGCCCCCTGCAGGGCAGGATGGGGATCTAGTCATGGAGCAGTGACAACAAAAGCACAGACAGTGCCACTGGGCCATTAATCGGCATGTGTGGCGGGTGAACAGATTCCGGCATTTGGAAAACAGCCCGTCCCGGCCTCTTACCATCCATCTCGATGCTGTACACGGAGAAAGGGTCGGAGGCGAGAAGCGGCAGAGATACAGCCACGAAGACCAGCAGCAGACAGGCTGACTTGTACTCCTCCTCAGGGGACGAACTGTCTATCAGGCAGAGAGGGAGAAGATGCACAACCAGAGATTTCAGTAGTAAGCTCGGTTTACGCTCTCCATTCTTCTCTCCAGCTTGGCTACTCGACAGACTTACAAATATATATATATATATAGAAAATCACCCAGCGGCTGTGACAGGCCAGTAAATTATCTGATAGATGGAGCCAGGTCCCTGCTGCTCCGGAGCTTTGAGTTTTGCTGAACAGAACTGACACTGCTCAGATTCGCTTGAAGCTGCATGTGTACTATGGAAAAAACTACCAAAGTGGTGGGGGAAGGGAGAGCTCCCTTGGGTGTCCCAGGCTGGTGGGCGACGTGCAGACAGCCGGGGGACCAGAGCCACGGGAATCCCAGCTGTGTCCCTGGAACATCCCTGGATCACCTGCGGCACCTGTGACAATGCTACATGTGTTATTAAGGTCTATGTGTCATCCTTGCCCAAATCTTTACTGGCTTCGCTCATTGCATGGAGGCAGCTACTGCAGAGCTAGCGATGGGTTCTGCCTCGGGCACCAGATGCTTCAGGGTAAGGCAATTCCCTCTTATTATGGGCTTCTGCTAATAACAAGCCCTTAATGAAGAGAACCCAAAGGTCACTATCATCATTTCCATTTTACAGAGGAGAAACTGAGGCACGGAGCAGGGCAGTGACTTTTTCAAGGTCACCTTAGAACTTGTATCGTCAAAGCACTTGACTAATTAAGACCTGGCCCTCACTGGAAAGTGTCCTGTTTTGGGTCTGTCAGGTGTGGGGGGTGATATTGTACTGATATAGTCACACGGGCACAAGCCTTAGGGGGGAATAGCTGTACTGGCACAAAGCCTCTTTAAACTGAAATAACTGCATTCATGCTGGGTGGGAATGTATTGCTTTGACTAGACTGGGAGTGTTAAAACGCTACCACTTTCTAGTGTAGACAGGGCCTACCCCCTCCAGAACCCCTCCTTTGTGGAAGCTGAGTATTGTTCCAGACACAAATGTCTCTAGCCTACGTGCGTGTGAGCTGGGACAGAAGCATGGGTCACAATTCACAATCACATGTTAAAACACAACTGAATGTGCGAGTGCAGCCAGAACCTAGGGCGGTGTCAGCGCTGGGAGACTGGGCTAGAGGGATCCTGCTGTGACCCGACCTGGCAGCTCCCAGCCTGGCTCTTACCTGTCTTCAGGTTGGAAAGTGCAGTCACCAGGGCTGGGTCAATGTCGCATGGGATCCCTGCAGCCCTGGCCAGCTCGAAGATGCTCAAGGTGACCTGGGGGAAAGGCCAGGAGAAGGGAGGGTGTCAGCAAGGCTGGAGAGCTCCCAGGCTCCCTCGCTTCCACTCCATGTAATGAACCAGCTGCATGTTTATGGGGAAAACACGGCAGCTGCTGTGAGTGCCTGGTCAGCAGGCCGTGGGCAGCTATCAGCCAGGAAGAAACAAACCCCTTCTGCCACATATTGCCACAGCCTCCTGCAACAGGCTAGCAGGGGCCAGACAGACCTCTTGTTCCCCCAGGAGCGTCTCCCTTCATAGATTCATAGATTCATAGACTCTAGGACTGGAAGAGACCTCGAGAGGTCATCGAGTCCAGTCCCCTGCCCTCATGGCAGGACCAAATACTGTCTAGACCATCCCTAATAGACATTTATTTAACCTACTCTTAAATATCTCCAGAGATGGAGATTCCACAACTTCCCTAGGCAATCTATTCCAGTGTTTAACTACCCTGACAGTTAGAAACTTTTTCCTAATGTCCAACCTAAATCTCCCTTGCTGCAGTTTAAGCCCATTGCTTCTTGTTCTATCTCTGGAGGCTAAGGTGAACAAGTTTTCTCCCTCCTCCTGATGACACCCTTTTAGATACCTGAAAACTGCTATCATGTCCCCTCTCAGTCTTCTCTTTTCCAAACTAAACAAACCCAATTCCTTCAGCCTTCCTTCATAGGTCATGTTCTCAAGACCTTTAATCATTCTTGTTGCTCTTCTCTGGACCCTCTCCAATTTCTCCACATCTTTCTTGAAATGCGGTGCCCAGAACTGGACACAATACTCCAGCTGAGTATTCCATGCAGAGGAGCTGGGGGCCCAGAGCCCACTGGGATATGGACACTGGAATGTGTGAGGCACCAGAGGGTGAAGCAAATCGAGCCTGGTGGGGGTTGCAGGAGGCTGTGGGGCAGCAGTCAGGACTTTCTCCCTGGAAACATGCAGAACACAGTGGAAAGGAGCAGCAAGCTGGGACCAGCTGCTGAGAGTGCCGCTCTCTGGGGTGTCCCGCAGCACAGCAGGGAGTTACTGGACCCAAACGGTGGCAGAAGTGGCTTGATATTAGCCCCTGCTACAAGCCCCTAGTTTAGACACGATTTACACCAGTGCAGCTGGCTGGACGGCCGTGTCACAAAGGGCTGCCCCCCAAGTATGGACCTAGGGTTTCAGATAGGATCATAGCTCCCCCATCGCAGCTCCTGTGCCACCACACTGCTATTTTTAGTGCCCTAGCTCGTAGAAAGCTAGCGCATGTAGATATCCCTGAGCTGGGAATTACGCTTTGCAGCAGCCATGCAGAGACCCCGAGGACTGGATTAAAGCTAAGGTACTTGAGACAGGCGCCTGCCCCAGGTCTGACTTTGCCATGCCCTGTGTCCAGCCTGGAGCTTGTGCCCAAACTGACTGCGGCGCACGCTGTGTCCAGCCAGGAACCCGTGCCTGGTCTGACTGCGCCGCACCCTGTGTCCAGCCTGGAACTTGTGCCCGTCCTGACCGCGCCATGCCCTGTGTCCAGCCTGGAGCCTGCGCCCGGCCTGACCGTGCCATGCCCTGTGTCCAGCCTGGAGCCTGCGCCTGGCCTGACCGCGCCATGCCCTGTGTCCAGCCTGGAGCCTGCGCCTGGCCTGACCGCGCCATGCCCTGTGTCCAGCCTGGAGCCTGCGCCTGGCCTGACCGCGCCATGCCCTGTGTCCAGCCTGGAGCCTCCCCCCGTCCTGATCACGCCATGCCCTGTGTCCAGCCTGGAGCCTCCCCCCGGCCTGACCGCGCCATGCCCTGTGTCCAGCCTGGAGCCTGCGCCCGGCCTGACCGCGCCATGCCCTGTGTCCAGCCTGGAGCCTGCGCCCGGCCTGACCGCCCCAAGCCCTGTGTCCAGCCTGGAGCCTGCGCTTGGCCTGACCGCGCCATGCCCTGTGTCCAGCCTGGAACCTCCCCCCGGCCTGACCGCGCCATGCCCTGTGTCCAGCCTGGAGCCTGCGCCCGGCCTGACCGCCCCAAGCCCTGTGTCCAGCCTGGAACCTCCCCCCGGCCTGACCGCGCCATGCCCTGTGTCCAGCCTGGAGCCTGCGCCCGGCCTGACCGCGCCATGCCCTGTGTCCAGCATGGAGCCTGCGCCCGGCCTGACCGCGCCGTGCCCTGTGTCCAGCCAGGAACCCGTGCCTGGTCTGATCGCGCCATGCCCTGTGACTAGGCAGGAGCCTGCGCCTGGTCTGACTGTGCTGTGCCCTGTGCCTAGCCAGGTGCCTGCGCCCGGCCAGACCACGCTGTGCCCTGTGCCTAGCCAGGAGCCTGTGCCTGGTCTGACTGTGCTGTGCCCTGTGCCTAGCCAGGAACCTGTGCCTGGTCTGACTGTGCTGTGCCCTGTGCCTAGCCAGGTGCCTGCGCCCGGCCAGACCACGCTGTGCCCTGTGCCTAGCCAGGAGCCTGTGCCTGGTCTGACTGTGCCGTGCCCTGTGCCTAGCCAGGAGCCTGCGCCTGGTCTGACTGTGCTGTGCCCTGTGCCTAGCCAGGAGCCTGCGCCTGGTCTGACTGTGCCGTGCCTAGCTAGCAATGGTGCATTTACACAGACTCTGCCATTGGAAGAAGCTGCTGTGAAATGGCCCTGGGATCTCCACAGGAAGGCGCGTATCATCACAGGTGAGTGCCACTGTGGGGGAAGGGTGCATCAGCGAGCAGGTCGTTCCCCCACCTCCATCAAGTCCAGCGTCAGAGAAGTCCCATCCCCATCACAGCATCAGTATGACACAGACTGAGTCAGGCAGGTATGTCACCCTGATGTCCAACCATCTGCTCAATATCTCCCCAAGGGGGGTTGTGTGTGGTCTCTGCCAAAAGCTAGGCCAGCAGAGTGCCGTGGCTACTGCCAGATGTTCGTACAGGACACAGTTTGCGAGAGATGCAAAATGTAGACTGTTAGATTGTAAAACTGCTGCAGTGAAACCTGCCACCTGAGGGGAGGGGTGTCTCAGGGCTAACACCATCCACACTGAGAGCACGGTACCCCCGTGCAGACAGCCCTTGGCTCACTGGCTCCGCGAGGTGAAGACGTCAGCATTTACAAAACCCAACCAACCCAGGAGAATGTTCTGGCAGAGAGACAATCGGAAGAGCCTGTAACTGTATGAGAGCAGCCAAAATGACACGAGGTGTTATCCACTGCACAGGAGAAACTGCCAGCGGGTGTGTGAGGTGGAGCCCAGCTCTCTGGACTGGACGAGCACCACAAGGGGGAGAGACACCGTATTAGGACATCGCTCGTTAACACACACTGGCTGTGGATTGCATTCCATCGTTTCTTTTAGCTGTAACCTTGTTTCCAAATCCTTGGACTTGCTTTTAGCTGAATCGGTCTCAAGCTCCGTTAAGTAAACTTCCATTTGCGTTTACTAGACCCCCGTCTAAGTGCCTTGTGCTACCCAGAGTATTGAACCGAGGTGAGACCCGCGCCCTGGGCCCTGTTTCCACGGAGGCAGAGAACCAGTGTACGCTGCGGGTGTCTGGAGGACAAGGGACTGGGCACTCAAGTGTAACAAGGTGGAGTGTCAGCTGCCAGCCGCGGAAGGAAAGAACAAGGTGTTGCCAGCAGCTGGTGGCTGGGGACCATTTCTGCCCGTGGGCGCAGACAGGGCTTTCTCCGCTGAGCAGGTTATTGATCCCCCTTGGATACCTCAGGTAACCCCCAAGCGTCACAATTAGCTGACCCCCAAGCCCCAGAGAGACCCCTTTATTCCTCAGGAGGGCAAGGGCTGGGGCTGGGAGATAAGAGCCTTAGCACCGAGCATCTTAAGCCCAAGTTGTGTTTGCCACTGGATGGTGCCACCCTTCCTGGCACTCTGAGCCAACAGTGCCCTGAACGCCCCCCACGGGCAGCTCCAAGCTCTTGGGATTGTGCTTGGGGAGCAGAGTGATCGAATCCACAGCCCCAGCGCAGCCACCAAGCTCTGTGACTCTAGAGAGGGGATTTGGGGCTGGAAAGATAGTGACGTTAGGAACTCACGAGCTGGCCCCGGGTCTGGACAGAGCACCAGGATATAGCTCCCTATAGGGACTGCCAGAGAGGATCAGACCTGGGCCTTCAGCAGGGGCACCAGCTGCTTCAGGAGAAAGTACTGGGAACCCCTGGGGGAGATCAGGGCGTAACCTGCTCATAGGGCATGGATGGGCAAACTTTTTGGCCCAAGGGCCACGGCACATCCAGTTGAGGGTGCAGGCTCTGGGATGGGGCCAGAAATGAGGAGTTCAGGGTGGAGGAGGGGGCTCTGGGCTGGGGTGGTAGAGTCGGAGGGCTGGTGGGGGGTCAGGGCTCCGGCTGGGGGTGCAAGCTCTGGAGTGGGACTGGGGATGAGGAGTTCGGGATGTAGGAGGGTGTTCGGGACTGGGACCAAGGGCTTCAGAGAGCAGGAGGGGAATCAGGGCTGGGGCAGGGCGGTTGTGTGTGGGACAGGGTGCAGGCTCTGGCGTGGGGCTGGGGATGAGGGGTTTAGGGTTCAGGAGGATGCTCCAGGCTGGAATTGAAGAGTTTTGAGGGCAGGAGGGGGATCAGGGCTGGGTGTGGGGTGTGGGGAGAGCTCAAGGGTGCATGCTCTGGGCGGTGCTTACCTCAAGCAGCTCCCAGAATCAGAGGCATGCCCCTTCTCTGGCTCCTATGCAGAAGCACAGCCAAGCAGCTCTGCATGCTGCCGCGTCTACAGGCACCACCCCTGCAGCTCCCATTGGCTGCAGTTCCCAGTCAATAGGAGCTGTGGGGGCGGCACTTGGGGTGGGGGCAGCGTGCAGAACAGAGCCCCATGGCAGCACCTACATGTAGGAGCTGGAGCGGGGTCATGCCACTGCTTCTGGGAGCCACGTGGAGCGGCCCGCTCCCCTGCTCCACGGCTGGAGAACCAGAGCAGGGCAAGCCCCAGACCCCACTCCCCAACGGGACCTCAAGGGCTGGATTAAAACAGCTGGCGTGCTGGATCTGGCCTGTGGGCCGTAGTTTGCCCACCCCTGTCATAAAGGCAATGCCTTCAAGACCCTATTAGTGGTTGTTTTATGCAGGGAGACTGATAGCCCTTGCACACCTACATGGCTGCTCTGTGCAGTGGGGCATGTTCTCCCTATCCATACAAATACGTGCTCCTTGCTGGAACCCTGCTGAATTCTTGGGATCATTGACACCCTGTGGCAGGGAGTTCCACAGGCTAAATGTGCAGTACATATAAGACTATTGCCTGGCTCAGTTTAAATGTGTTTCAGTTTTGTCCAGTGCCACCTCGTTCTGATGTTGAAGCCCATGCATGGTGTTCTTCTCCAGAACCATGGCTCTTGTATTCCTCTTTCCAAGCAGTTCCCCTCTCTTCTAGTGTCTTCTACAGCATCCTTTGCACTGAGAGGTCTCCTGCCTGGGCCACTGGCACACAGGATCCTGCCCTGGCTGCAGCCCTGCTCTGGGCAGCTCCTGCCTGGTCAGCACTTTGAGCTCTCTGTGGGTAGGCAGTGGGGCACAACTCGGGGATCTGCTCAGCACTGGCACAGGAGCTCTGCACCCCATAGCAGAAGCTCTCTCTCAGCACTGGGTCTAAAGATGCTGACCGCTTGCACTGTGGCCACCACTCTCCCCCTGGCATGGTCTCAGAGCACTGCCTTGGCACTTTGCCAGCTCTGGCCACTCGCAGTGTTCCCATTCCTTCCCTCCAGTCTGGAGGGCGAGCAGCAGGTTGGCTGCTGGCCAGCTCCAGCTGGTGGCTTTGTAATGTACTAGCTCCACTGGGGCTGTTTGACTGCCCAGTCCTCAGTGCTTGACTGTCCGGGGGATGCTGCAATTACTGCACCTACAAAGTTACCCTAAGCTCAATGAGTTCATAAGATGTTATAATACCCACGGAAATAGGTCCAAGTGTTTATAACAATGAATGGTGCAACAGAACACAAACAAACCAGTGCTCGGTGCAAATCAAGGACTGTCGGGGGATCGGACTTGGTGAACAAGCAAATGTGGGAGCAAAGTTTATCATGCAAAGCCTGGCCTTACAGAAATGGATTTCGTTGGTGGACAAAATAATGAGGATAAAACATATCACCAACTTGTACTCCTTTCGGGGGCTCTTAAAAAGAGACTTTGAAAAAAAAGAATAATCTTCCCCCAGCTCCTCCCCTGCCTGCAGCTCTGCAACTCAGCTAAGGCTCTTCCTTGGGGGAAGGCTGGCTGGCCCTGCTTGTTTCCACCTGTGAATGCTGAAAGTTATCCCATTATCCTGACATCCAGCCCTCAGCCCGCAAGAGGGGATAGCTAATTACCAGCACCGCAAAGGCATGTAAGTTCCTGCACTGTATTCCCTTCCCTTCTTGGGTTATTTTCTGCCTCACAGTGTCTCTCCTATCCTAGCTCACTCTCTTGGCTTTTCTTTGAATCTGAAGTCAACTCTACTGCATTCATCCAAACTTGCCTTGCCTAAGGAGCAAGGATCCAACCCGAAGACAGCCCTGACCAGATTGTAACTAACCAGGCTCCAAGCAGTAGGTGTCATGGTCGACTTGCCAGCCAAGCCACCCACTTGTAACTAACCAGCAATCCAGTGTTCCAAAAACATCAGCAAAAGCTGCATTTCATCCATCTTTTCTATCCCGTTTCTCCTCCACCTTGGGTCTGTCTGTTAGAACAGGCCACATGAGTTCCCCTCACATCCGGCCTGCAAGTAAAATTAACCTCTCTCTTTTTATTGAAGAAAGATTGTTCTGAAAATAGGAGACTGATATTTTGACCCCGGAAGGAGAGAGACTGTGGCAGATCTGACTACGTTCGTTTTGCATAATCACTCAACCACAGTTTCAATGGAAACTCTGGGTTTGATTTCTGTTCTTTCATGTGTTTAATCAATAAGGGTCCAATGTGAATGCATGCATGCTCCTGGGTATGCCCAACGCCCGCTGAAGCTAGCTTGTGTTTAATGCTGGACAGCAATGGGGTTTAAAACCTCTTTCACTCTTCAGGCCTTTGAGATCAATATTCGTACAACAGTCGGGGATTAGTGAGGGACAAGAAGCCCTAAGAGCAAGGTGCAGCCTCACAACGTCCCCTAGAGACAGGCTGCGAGGGTCAGGCCCTAAGCCCTGTCACAAGCTGACAGGATCTTTAAGGGGAGACAAGGCCCAGCCGCCACCTAGACTGATTAGCTGCTTCCAGGGGTGAAAGTAACCTCAAGATTTAAAGGCCTGAGGAGACCCAGGGCCTTTAAATCAACCAGGGGCTCCCAGTTGAAGAGGTGGCTGGGAGTCCCCCGGGGCTCAGGGGCAAATTAAAGGAGCCCGGGGCTCTGGCTGCCGGGGGGAACCCTGAGCTTTGCGGGACTTGGGCAGGGATTTAAAGGGTCCGGAGCTCTTGCCTCTGAGGGGAGCCCCGAGCCCTTTAAATCCTGACCCCAGCCCAGCCACCAGAGCCGCAGCGGGGATTCAAAGGGCTCTGGACTGCCCGCAGCTGCGGGGAGCTTTGAGCCCTTTAAATCCCCGCCCCTGCCCGGCCGCTGGAGCCGCGGCTGGGATTCAAAGGGCTCTGGGCTGCCCGCCGCCACGGGGAGCTCTGAGCCCTTTAAATCCCAGCTGTGGCCGGGATTCAAAGGGCTCTGGGCTGCCCACAGCCACGGGGAGCTCTGAGCCTGGACCGGCTTACTTTCACCTTTGGCTGCTTCCCAGTAGAGGCCTGGTCCATATAAAGGGCTCAGCTCAGGGAGAGACTCAAAGGAGCAGCAGGCTACTCTGTACAGAAAGACTCACCTTAGCTCCTAGCTGGAGAGACTGGGGAGTGTGGAGCTGCAGAGAGCAGCCCGTGGGAGCTGGCCAGGGCTCCACACGGAGCAGCTCTGGGAGTCTGTGCACTGTACAGGTGTGTCTGTGCTGTGTCTGGGAGTGAGCGACTCTTCTTGCTGCTTCCTGGTGCCTCCAGCATGACCCTGCCTTTCCTGCTGCTCAATTCCCTTACTCAAAAGAAACACACCGAGAACAACAAACCACAGCCTTTTCTCTACCTTGAGCCTCCGGGTATCTACGTTAACTGTATATAAGTGCCTGGAGCGTGACCTTTAGCTAACCTGCAAACTGAGTATAGATCCGGCCAACTATGCCACTGTGACGCTCCCCAGCAGTACCCAGACCCTTCACGACCACTTGCTCTTAGTGTGAGAGTCTTGTCTGTGCCTGCTGTGGATCAGCTCCGTGACTCCACTAGCCTCTGACAGGACAAGCCCGGCCTCCCAGGCCTGCCCCGGCCTCACCCTGTCTGTACAGGTCAGCGATAGGCATATACCAGCCCTGAGTCCTCTGAGCATCCCTCTGGAGGGTTCAGCCCCGATCCAGAACAATCACAGAACCCTGCGAGTCTGCTCCCCAAGGAACAGTGCACACCAGCAAAGTGGTCAGAACTCAGGATCACCACTCCGCTGAACACACCGCACTTAGCTACAGCCACAGTGAAAACGAGAACGAGTTTATTATCACAGACTCCAGTGGCAGTAGGTATGAGGACTGGAAACACAGGATTACACATAAAACTTTCTAGAGCCTCAACTTAACCACAAGCCAGGCTGTCTCCTGCAGCCAAGTTTACCTCCAGGCCTTTTCAACCAGCATGGCTGGGACCCCCTTCATCAGATCGACCCTGCTGGCAGCTTCGCGTCACCAGAGTGTCTCTCTGCATGCCCAGAAATACCAGCGCAGAACTCTGATCTTCTCCTGAAAACAGGCCCCCATCCCCCACTGTCTACCTCTTCCTGTTCCTTTGCTTCTGAAATCTCTGCCAGCTCTTCATTAGCATTTGCCTCACTTCACTAAGAGACTTCTGGTGTGACATACACAATGCCCCAGGGCGATAGGGTCTCCCACCTCCTGTCTGGAGGAGTTTGTCTCCAAGCATGACTGACCGGCTTTTAACAATAATGCTGAGAGCACATAATTTTCAGCATATACCCAGAACTCCTCACATATTTTCTGCACGTACGTCTCGTAATGATTGATGTGTGTGACAGGCTGTAAGCAGACACCTTACATGGCTTTCTTTTGGTGAACTCAGGGCAACCTTCTCCCTCTATGTCCCCCTTTGCCAGCTGGCACCAAGAGGCCCTTGGGTCACAGGGGCGGAGGGCAGGGTGGTTTCTTCTCCAGGAAGGGGAGTGTTGTGGACACACTGAGATAATGGTTATTTATCACTTATGTTACAATAGTACCTAGAGGCTCAGTCAAGACCAGGGCACCAGGTGCTGCACAGATGAACGAATGTGAATCGCTGCCCCAAGGACTTTGTGGGCTAAGAAGGGACGTAGTGGCAGTAACGGCACACACCAGCTCTATCTGTGGCCAGGCAGCAATGTGAGGGCAGCTCTCCACCAGTCTAACAAGCACCAGTTTTCAGTTTCCTATCTGCATCATTGCAGAGCAGGGTGCCTGGGGAATTCAATGCTGCTGGCTTTATGGATCTGCTCCGGGAATGGAGGGTGGAGGGGACTGTGGGGAATCAGGCTAAGGAGGGCAGGGTCTCTCTGAGCTTGTGATATGATAGTAGGTAGTGAGAAGTTGGGACTAAGCTGTGCAGGGTGGAGGGGGGAAGGATTTGCCAGGGTGAGGGTAGACGTCTGTGTTGGAAGAGGGGTGGCCAAGAGAGGGATGCCGTGGCCTGGGCAACGACCCAGGCAGATGACCTTAGCAGCAGCATTCGAAATGGACGGGGGAGTGTAGGGGAACTGCAGGCATCCAGGCCAGAAGGGGCATGTGGTAGCTGCGGCATTAGGGGAGAGTTCTGGCCAGGTGGGCAGAGAAGGAAGGTCACAGCTTGGCAATGCTGCAGCGAGACATGAGATGACACAGGAAACGCCGGTCACACATGGAGGAGGGTGAATGGCATAATCTGAACCTGGTCCACAGCAGCTCTGTCTGACAGCATGAGCCTTCTCACCTTGTGTGAGACAACAGCTGGCAGGGAGATGCCTGAAGCTAGTTCTGTCCATGCAACACGTGAGTTACCTGCAGCACCACCGCAATGGACACCAGGCAACTCTACCTAGGCAACTATCCAGCTCCTCATCCTCGTACCGAGCACCTGCTTAACAGCCTCTCCTCCTGCCCCCCGTGAGGAGGGAACTCTCTGTTCCACACAGAGACACAGGATGAATTAAGTGCCTTGCATAAGGTCACGTACACAGAGTCTATGGCTAAACGGGGAATTAGACCCAGATCTCTCAAATCTTAGTCCAAAGCCTTAACCACACAGCTACCCTCCTCCATCCCCTAGGAAACGGTCATTTCACTGCAGCACAATCCCCAGACAAATCCCTTGACAGGTTAAAAACAGAAACTAACAAAGAGGAAAGCGCAGTTGAACATCCAGGAAAAAGGAGAGGGTGCCTGGAATCTGAACAGCTAAGCGCTGGCTGTGAGTTCCTATGGAAGAGCCCCGGGGACCACGGTCGGATTCTATGGGCTGTGAGCTCCTATGGAAGAGCCCCGGAGACTGTGGTCGGGTTCTATGGGCTGTGAGCCCCTATGGAGGAGCCCTGGAGACTGCGGTCAGGTTCTATGAGATGTGAGCTCCTATGGAAGAGCCCTGGAGAACACAGTCAGGTTCTATGGCTGTGAGCTGCTATGGAAGAGCCCTGGGGAACACAGTCGGGTTCTATGGCTGTGAGCTGCTATGGAAGAGCCCCGGCGAACACGGTCGGGTTCTACGGGCTATGAGCCCCTATGGAAGAGCCCCAGGGAACACAGTCGGGTTCTACGGGCTATGAGCCCCTATGGAAGAGCCCCAGGGAACACAGTCGGTTTCTACGGGCTATGAGCCCCTATGGAAGAGCCCCAGGGAACACAGTCGGGTTCTATGAGATGTGAGCTCCTATGGAAGAGCCCCAGGGAACACAGTCGGGTTCTATGGGCTGTGAGCTCCTATGGAAGAGCCCTGGAGACCGCGGTCAGGTTCTACGGGCTATGAGCCCCTATGGAAGAGCTCCGGGGAACATGGTCAGGTTCTATGGGCTGTAAGCACCTGTGGAAGAGCCCTGGAGACCACGGTCAGGTTCTATTGAGATTTCATGTGTGCTCATTGAAAGGGCTATTCAGAGCCTGTAGGATTTCCTAGATAACAAAGTTCTGTCTCAAGGATTTCAGCTCCATTTCTCTCAAATCCTACATGGCGGATCATTGTCTATTAGACCCTAAAGGAAAAGAAGCACATGGGGAACGAGAGCCCATGCCGATACTAACAATGAGTAGGACTAGTGACCATCTACATCTCCAGGTCACAAAGGTCAAGTGGATGGAAACTAAATGGGCAGAGCTAACGTTAGGGCTCTGTGTTCATTACCCCCGATCCCAGCTCTGTGCCCCAGCGCAGGACCAGTCCTTTGGAACACTCTGCATCTGGTCAAATACTTCTTAGCAGCATTAATTGGACCACGGTAATGGGACATGACACACCAAATAAGAGACATATCTCAAAAAACAGGATAGGTGGCCTCCCTAATTAGAACTAAGGTTGGGCATTAAAGGTGACCCCGGCACAGGCAGAGTGCAGCTCTCTGGCCACGCGTGGCTGGGAGAGGATTCTAGTCCTTAAAGGATTTCACTGATCCCCCATGTGTTCTGTCCTCACTGTGGGAAGGAGGCAGGTTCCAGCCTATCCCAGAGGCCTCACCAAGAACACAGGGACTTAGGGCCATGGAGGGCTGGTGAGTCTCACCTCCTGGGTACTCTGTGAATCTATACCTGGCTCCGTTTATTTGCACTAAGCATGATAAACGGTTGAGAGGAGCAATTGACATGCCCCCCAGGGTAGGAGGAGATGCTGATCCAGCCCAGATGCAGGAGGGGTGACACCTCTACCCAGCCCAAGGTACCTAACCCAGCCAGGCTAACCCCGAAGGCTGCAGCCCATGACCCACTATGACAGCTCAGTCAGAGGGGCAGCTGCCCTCAGACTGAGATGCATAGAGGGACTCGCGTCTGCTCTGCAAGGCATGACGCTGCCCAGCTGTGGCTCCCAGCACTAGGCCATTCATGACCCACCACAACTATCACAGTCGCCGGCTGACGGAACCTCTCCAAGTCCTCTCCAATCCCCCATGACGTACGGGAGTGTGCCGTAGCGGGAGCTGTCAGTTGTCTCCAGTCCACTAGGTCTTCGAGCCTCTGAATCAGGCTGTCTGGGGGCAGCAGTGTGAATGGCAGGGCAATAAGTGGAAGTGGGACCCCACCTGCCTAGCAAGGAGGCTGCGCCTGGATCCAAAGAGAGGGGGCAGAGAGGAAATGCCCCCCAGAGGTGACAGCCAAGGCAATGCCAGTGCCAGCTGCATCGCTCTTCTGTGCAAGCCTCCCTCTGGTAACCGGCTCAGCTCTAAGGCATCCGGAAACCTACTGTCACTCTCATGGCAGTTGCTGAGCTGACAGGCTGTCACCGGGTAGGACACACCAGCGACACTGGAGAGGGATGTGAATGGCATCGAGAGAGGGAAGGCTCAGCCCAGTCAGTGCAGCTCACCAACCAGCACCTGTCCCAGACACAGGGCCCGGCTACACTAGGGAAGTGGCGCTTTGCTGACACTGGCCAGGTGAGCTGCATTCCATCCCTCCATGCAGCAATGCAACTGGGCACTAGGCTGCCCCAGATTTGCCCACGACCCAGTGTGACCCGCAGAGCCCCTTCCCAGTAAGAAGGGGAGAGCCTAGCATGATCTGGCCCTAGGTCCAGCCCTTGGAGGTTCCTCCCCCACCTCCATCTCTGTCAGAGGCAGCCACATGGGCTCTTTCTCCGTCTGCATCATGGATCTGAGAGACCAGCCAGGAGCTGGTACCAGAGTGGTGCTTTGTGGGTCTGGAGGCATTCGCTCCCTCACTACCAGTGCAAAATGAGTTCCACTCACTCCTTCTCTGTGCTGCATTGCTGACAATAAAGCCATTAACTCTGGCAATGAAAAATCAGCCTACTTACATCCCGCTGGCCCTTCTCCACCCACTGGCTTCACCGGGTGTGCAAATACAGGATCACTTTGTCCACTACTCTAATGCAGCCACCTCTGGGGTTGAACACTGCAGCAACACAACAGGAGAGGACCCCTGGGCGCACAGGGGAATATTGATGATGTTGTTGAAATCAACACCCACCCCAGGGCCAAATTCAAACTAAATACCAACCTAGTTACACATGCCTTGGTCCAAAATGGAGAATCAGAACATCCCTGGCCCAGTCTGACATCCTAACCCAGCGTCTCCCCGAAGATCATGGGAGAAGGATAACCCAGTTCCCTCCCATTTCCAGCTTGACTTTGTCTGAAGATCTGGCCCCACAGCACCACCGCGCAGTTCTGACCTGCCGGAAAACCCCAGGTGAGCCCAAAGGGGCCAGCATGGCAGCTTGCCGGGCCCATCCCACCGTCTTTGAACAAGCTCCTGCCCATAACATGGTGCCCATCCCAGCTGTACAGAGAGGGGCTCCCCCCCAGCTCTGCCCCAGCAAAACACAGCCCCAGACAGCCCTGTCTTTAAACTGCCACAGCACAAGGCAGCACCTAGCCAGACGTCTAATGTGCTGTCTGCTATTGCCCCCTGGGGCTCACGCAGGGTATGACCGCCCTGACCCAATTAACCCAGGGGCTGATATTCTCCCAGCTCTGCCTGGGCTCTTCCCTGCAGATAACCCCACACTGTCCAGAGACCCAACCCTCCCTAGGTATTTCTCAGGCCTGTCCCCTGGCTGGTCCCCATCAATGGCCCTGGGAAGCACAAGCAGTAAAACAGGACAGCACCTAGATACATCCATCCCTCCTGCCTGTGTTGGCCGAACTCCTGGGGATCCGCGGCGGTGACGATCATCCCCTCCAATGTGGATCAGGACACATGGTTGTGTCTCCCAGCCCCACACACCTGGGTCTTGCTCCCAGCAATGCTCCCTGCCCACTCCCCACCACTGCTTGGACCCCAGCCGAGCGAGCATTTGCATGCAGTGTGCTGGCAGATTCATGGCCTCTCCCTCTCCAGGTCCCTCAGTCCGGGCTGGACCCTCTGGCTGCTAGAGGCACTGACTGGGCATCCCTGCTCTTTCTAGCCAGGTGGCTGCTGACACCGCGCTAGTTCTACTGCAGCAGCCAGTTCCTTCCTCACAGGTTCTCCATGCTCTGAGGGTGCAGCCCAACCCCCTGGGCCTGGCTGTGCCTGAGGGGAGAAGGGATGGTTGGGGACAGAGCTGCAATCCCAGCTGCATTTCCCCACTGCTCCTGCATGCTCATCCCCCATGACAGTGCCACAAGCCTGGCTCTCAAAGCACTGGGCCAGCCCGGCCCTGCCTGCACAAGGACACTGGAGGTCAGTGGAGGACAGGACCCAATCAGCAGCCCCAGGCAGCTCTTTCCTAAGCTGTATGGTTCTTGGCTCCCCTCCATCTCTCACTGATCATCACCGGCTCCAGCCGCATTAGCCCAGCCCCATGGTCCATCTGCCAGGTGCAAGTGGCATCCAGGCCTGGAGTGACTCATTCCCAGCCCTGCTGAGCACCTCCACATCTGACAGGCCTCAGCATGACAGACTAGCTCAGCCTGCAGATGGCAGGTGTGTGCTGCCATCACAAGGTCCCGTGGCCAGCGCCCTTCTGTGATTTGCCTGAATCTAACCAGGGTGACAGTCACCCCCGCACGGGGTGCGGCGCAGGCCAGTGGGCCACATGGCCAGATCCAATGCCCTCCTCTCGGAGCTGTGAAACCCATCTTGCTAAATGGAGCTGGAGTGGGGTTCCCAGCCCCCTGTCTATGGCTCTGAAAAATGGGCAAGTGCTGGCATGTGCCTCTCTGGCAGCGTGGGCACGTTCATACTGAGCCAGTCCAATGCCTGGCCACCACACCCCACTACTTGACTGTCTATGGGCTGCTGTACAGTAAATACCCCACAGCACCTCTGCATTCTCACCCAGCATCATTAACATACACCCTTCCCGGCATTCACACCCTGCATTATTAACACACACCCTGCCCACCATTCACACCCTGCATCATTAACATACACCCTGCCCGGCATTCACACCCTGCATCATTAACATACACCCTGCCCAGCATTCACACCCTGCATCAACATACACCCTACCCACCATTCACACCCTGCATCATTAACATACACCCTGCCCAGCATTCACACCCTGCGTTATTAACATACACCCTGCACAGCATTCACACCCTGCATCATTGACATACACACTGCTCTGCATTGGCACCATGTGTCAACACAAAGACCTTGCTCTTCTCTGCATTCACACCCTGTGCGATTTAACACACACCTCGCTCTGCATTCACACCATACATTAACAGACTCCCTTCCCAGCTCTGCATTCACACCTTGTGTCATTAACACATTGTCACAAAGCGTGGGGGAACACAAGGCCCTACACCCCCCGCTTCCTGCAACTCACCATGACTCTCAGCCAGCCAGTAAAACAGGTTTATTTAGATGACAGGAACACATACCAAGACAGGTCTTGCACGCACGGACAATAGGATCCTCCCCAATTAGGTCCATCTTGGGGTCCCAGGGGCACCACAGCCCCATTGGGGAATCAGAGCCCCGTCTGCGCTTCCCTCCATTCCTTAGCCAATTCCTGAAAACTTCCTCTCTCCCCCCAGCGTCTCCTCTCCCAGCCTTTGTTCAGCTTCCCGGGCAGAGGTGTCACCTGGCCTCTAACCCCTTCCTGGGTTCTCATGTTACATGCTCAGGTATCTTTCCTCAAGGCCGGTCTCCCATCCTCCAGTGCAGATCGTCCTCTCAGGCCAACACTCCCCACTCAGCATTCACAGACCACATTAAGAACAGTCCCAGTTCGTCACACACATGCACAGCCCAGCTTTGCATTCACACTCTGCATCAAGACACCCATCCTGCTCTGCTCTGCATTCACACCCTGCATCATTAACGCACACACTGCTCTGCTCTGCATTCTCACCATGCCTCATTAACACACACCCTGCTCTCCTTTCACACTTTGTGTCATTAACACAGGCCTGCTCTGCTGTGCCACTATCCTCAGGCCGACCTCTCAAATATCGATACTAAGGATGGGTCCCATCTAACAGGCATGTCCCCTTGGTTTCCACGAGGACCCCGCAACACCAGCTTCTTTGGGCTGAAAGTGGGGCCCAGCCAGGAAAACACAATTTGAACTGACACAACCCTGTGCGCCGCCACTTTGGGAGGGACCCACCACACCAGAACATGCCTGTCTGACAAAGCCAGCAGGAGCCCACCGTGCTCACACATCATGCCACCCCCCCAGGGACCAGCGGGGCAACAAGAGCAGTATGGACCAGTCAGCGTCCAACAGTATCTGCACAACCCCGTTCTGCCCATCTAGGAGCCACCCACGCTGAGCCCAGGGCAAACTCTGGCTCACAGTTTATCGAGTCTCACAATGTGCTCCAACCCCAAGGACACAGCATGTGTTCAGGCCTCTCCACATGACAGAATATCCCCAGACCCTGCCACCCTGGCAGTGCAGTGTCCCTGTTCAGAGCAACGGTGCAGGGCTGAGCACAACACGCCAAACGCCTCTGCCTAGCCCGGGAGAGGCCCCCAGGTGACCTGTGGCATGTCAGGCTGCCTGGGCACCCACTCTCCAGAGGAGACTCCACTCCCACCCAGGGCTGGAGGCCAACGAACCCGCCAGGGCCCCCGACACCTGAACTGCAACCTACTGACGTCAGGGGAGTTTTGCCACCGAGGCCCATGGGGCCAAGATGACACATTCCCAGAGTGCAGCTCTGGCCAGCCACCCTCTGGTAGCGGAGCCCCTTGGGGCTTATACCCACAGAACAGCTTCTCAGCGAGGCCCACCCAGTCCTGGCATTGGAGTGGGAGTTGGGGGGCATTTCCATTTCTTACCCTGGGTTTCTGCACCATTCGTGGCCTGGGTTCCCTCAGGGCAGGGCAGAGATTCGTGGCGAGCTCTGAGTGCTCCTCCCCTCTGCAGCAGCCGCGATCACTGGCCCAGGCACAGGCAACCACTAGCCCCCAGCACTCCCCGCCTGGAGACTGCAGTGAGTGATCTGGGGAGGCTGCTGCTGGCTGGGACGATGCTGAGAGCCCTGTGGACACTGCAGCATGCTGGGCCCAGGCTCTGCAAGGCGACAGCTCGAACAGACCCAGACCCCCCTCTGCGGCAGGCAGGCGTCCAGCATTGCCATCTCTGCAGCATGGGCAGGGGCTGAACTCAGGCCCAGAGTTTCCATCACGCTCATGGATAAATATTAACTCAGGTGCCGAGGACAGAACTCTGGTTCATGCAGCAAAACCCCTCACCCATCCTCAACTGGGTCTGCAGACCCCCGGTGGCTGCTCCTGAGAACCTGAGCCAGGTCAACCTGAGCTGTGATGCAGGTTGGAGGGGAGCAGGGACTTTTGTCTCCTGGCGGAAGGGGCATCTCCCATGTGGCTGGACAACCCCACCCCCAGCCCACGATTAGGGCTGTGGGGCCTGGCACACACTGCCGCACTCTGGATCCCCAGCTGGGTAAAGGCCCCTGGCAGGAGGAGAGACACCCAGGTCAATCACCCCGGGCCCAGATGTGGACAGCAGGGGGAGGCTGCCTGTGCAGCAGCCCAGTATGTTCTCTGATCTGCCCGCCTAGCCACAGAGCCCACCCACAGCAGAGAGAAGCACAAGGGTCGCCCCCACCTTTATGTCCATGTCTGGGGTGACAAAGTCCTTCAGGCACTCAATGGGGCCCGTCAGGAACGGGCAGCGGTGGGAGCAGACCTGCAGCGAGAAGAGAGCCTGCCCTTGAGATGGCAATGGACACAGTTTGCCCCCTCTCATGTAGCAGCCCCAGGCTCCCTCTGGGGCAGGACATGGCAGCTCTTTAACAACTGCCCAGCAGCCAAGTGCAGGAAAGGAGCAATGCAATGCTTGAGGCTCTCCAAGCACCACACAGGTGTTAGCCAACAAACCCTCCTCACTGACCCCAGAGAGGGGCTGGGGCCAGTTACTGTCCCTGCTTTCCAGAGGCCACCTGGGCAGAGCTGCGCAGAGACCTGTCCTAGGATGGATGTGGGACACTCACCACCCCTGCCCAGCCACGTCCCCAGCATACATGGCGGGGGGGGGGGAGTCAGTGGCTCCCCTCCATCACAGCCCCATAATGCTCCAGGAAGAGTGTGAAAGGCCTGCCCCACACAGCTCCAATGCTGCCTCCCAGGCTGGTGCACAGTGGATGCAGCCAGCTCCTCCACTCTGACCTTGAATGGCGCCCCCCCCCAGACATGCTGGCCTAGGTCTCACTCAGTTCCACTCCCCCCCACCCCCAATGGCCACCACCCACCTCACCCCACCCCACCCCAACCCTCAGCCCTTTCCTGAGCCCCCAGCTCTGCCAGTGCCCCTCACCCCAATCCTCAGCCCCCTCCTGAGCCCCCAGCTCTGCCAGTGCCCCTCACCCCAACCCTCACCCCCCTCCTGAGCCCCCAGCTCTGCCACTACCCCTCACCCCAACCCTCACCCCCCTCCTGAGCCCCCAGCTCTGCCAGTGCCCCTCACCCCAACCCCAGCCCCCCTCCTGAGCCCCCAGCTCTGCCAGTGCCCCTCACCCCAACCCCCAGTCCCTTTCCTCACCCCACCTGCTATTCTCCCCTGAGTCTCCTCTCCACTCAGTGCTCATTGCAGCTCAGCCCTGAACTCCATCCTCAGCCGTCCATGGATTGGGCAGGGGGTTCAATGCAGATGCCAGGGATGGGGCAATGGGGGGGGGGGAATGACACTTACACGTCAGCCTGGGCAGCAGTGATACCATCTGCTCTGGTTTGGAGAAGTTGGAGCGGATCTGCACCAGCATGTCCATGTTCTCAGTCACCAACTTCTGCAACAGACACAATCACAATGGTAAACGGGGGCCAGCCAGAGCCGGAGCCAGCCAGAGCCAGCCAGGCCCGACTGACCGAGTCAGAACCAGAGCCAGAGCCAGCCAGGCCCGACTGGCCCATAGCCAGCCAGAACCAGAACCAGCCGGGCATGACTGGCCCATAGCCAGAACCAGCCAGGCCCGACTGGCCCATAGCCAGCCAGAACCAGAACCAGCCGGGCATGACTGGCCCATAGCCAGCCAGAACCAGAACCAGCCGGGCCTGACTGGCCCATAGCCAGAACCAGCCAGGCCCGACTGGCCCATAGCCACCCAGAACCAGAACCAGCCAGGCCCGACTGGCCCATAGCCACCCAGAACCAGAACCAACCGGGCATGACTGGCCCATAGCCAGAACCAGAACCAGCCGGGCATGACTGGCCCATAGCCAGAACCAGCCAGGCCCGACTGGCCCATAGCCAGAACCAGAACCAGCCCGGCATGACTGGCCCATAGCCAGAACCAGCCAGGCCCGACTGGCCCATAGCCAGTCAGAACCAGAGCCAGCCAGGCCCAACTCACCCAATGCCAGAACCAGCCAAACCCAACTCACCCAGAGCCAGGGGCTGCTGCCATGGGGCTCCCCACTGATATCAGTATTTTGCCGAACACCAGCACCTCCAGCTCGGAAGGGACCTCCCAGACACTGATGTACTGAGCCCCATATAACAATCACATGAACCTAGAAGCGGGACCCTGTGCTCCCCACAGTAGCTGGGAGCTGATGGGATATTATCCACTGGGAACACAGCAAGCCAGTGACAGGTCTGGCAATAAAACCCAGGAGTCCTGGCTCCCAGCTCCCATGCTGCTCTATCCTAATAACTCCACACTGCTCCCAGGGAACCCAGGAGTCCTGGCTCCCAGACCCCCTGCTCTACCACACTGATCCCACACTGCTCCCAGGGATCCCAGGACTCCTGGCTCCCAGACCCCCAGCTTTACCCTGCTAACTCCACACTGCTCCCAGAGAACCCAGGAGTCCTGGCTCCCAGACCCCCTGCTCTACCACACTAACTCCACACCGCTCCCAGACCCCCTGCTCTACTACACTAACCCCACACTGCTCCCAGGGAACCCAGGAGTCCTGGCTCCCAGACCCCCAGCTCTACCCTGCTAACTCCACACCGCTCCCAGGGAACCCAGGAGTCCTGGCTCCCAGCCCCCCCTGCTCTACCACACTGATCCCACACTGCTCCCAGGGAACCCAGGAGTCCTGGCTCCCAGACCCCCTGTTCTACCACACTAACCCCACACTGCTCCCAGGGAACCCAGGAGTCCTGGCTCCCAGCGCTCCTGCTCTACCACACTAACCCCACACTGCTCCCAGGGAACCCAGGAGTCCTGGGTACTTTGTTCTAAGCACTGACTCCCGCTGCCTGCCCAGCCCATAGCCCTGGGGAGCTGAGTGCACCCAGCAGTGGTTTCTCCCGCCCCAGCCTCCTACCTTCAGCTCCACCACCTGCAAGGTGACGTGCCACATGAGGTTGTCGCTCAGAAACTTCATGCCGCAGGGACCCAGCAGCTCGGCCAGTGCCCGCATCTCTGGGGGAGGGGAGCGGATCATACACAGAGTGTTAGCTCCTTCTGGCCTGCTTGGGTCACACCCAGCCCTCACACACCCCAGAACGGCATGTCCCAGCACCGAGCCTCCCAGTCTTCAGCCAGTCAGCCCAGCTCACTCTGAGCCAGCCGTCCCGCCACCACGCATCCCCAGCCCCAAACCCAGGGCCATCCGGCTGCCATGCATCCTCAGCCCCATCCCCAGAGCCGTCCCACCGCCGCATATCCTCATCCCCAGAGCCGTCCAGCCGCTGCATATCCCCATCCCCATCCCCATCCCCAGAGCCGTCCCACCAGCATGCATCCCCAGCCCCAACCCCAGGGCTGTCTGGCCGCCGCGCATCCTCAGCCCCATCCCCAGAGCTGTCCTGCCACCTTGCATCCCCATCCCCATCCCCAGAACTGGCCGTCCCGCCGCTGCATATTCCAACCCTCAGCCCCACAGCCAGCTGGCCTGCTGCTGTGTGTCTCCATCCCCCGTCCCCAGGGCCGGCTGTCCTGCCACCACGCATCCTCACCCCGTGCCCAGAATCATCCAGAGCCAGCTGTCCCACCGCCATGCAGCCCCCTCTGCATCCCGCCGTCATGCGGCCCCATCATCAGGGCATGGAGCTGCCGCGGCTCACCTGAGATGTCTGAAAACTCCTCTGCACTGAAACTCTGCTCCCCCTCCCTGGGGACACTGATGAAGGCCTGCATGGCTGGGGACAGGTACCTCCAGGTACCTGCATGGAGCCAAAAAGCCTCCACTTACACCGGACAGCCAGGCCCAGCACTGTTCTCCCAGCCTGCTCCGAGTCTGCCCTGCCAGAGCCCGAACTCCCTTGTACCGGTGTGTGAGCACGGGATGGGGCTGAGGGGCACTAGCAGAGATGTGTGGGGAGCTCAGAGCTGGGCTAGCAGGGGCTACGAGTCGGGAATGAGGGGCACTGGCAGAGCTGAGCAGGAGCCCAGAGCTGGGATAGCAGAGGGCTGTGGGTCGGGATAGAGGGGCACTGGCAGAGCTGGAGGGATGGGAGCCCAGGGCTGGGATAGCAGAGGACTATGGGTCAGGACTGAGGGGCACTGGCAGAGCTGGGGGGGAGCCCAGGACTGGGATAGCAGAGGGTTGTGGGTCAGGATTGAGGGGTACTGGCTAAGGGAAGCTCTCACATGGGCAGCCTGTTCACTTGTTGGCTCTAGAAGTAGGTTTTTGTTCCCTCTCCTCACCGGCCCTATTTGCCCAGAAAGTGCGAGATCAAGAGGCCTGACTGTTTTTCCATTGCTGTCCCCATGCTGGGCAGGGCCACCCGTCGCTCTCCGAGCACCGGCTTTCCAGCCCCATGAAATCCCCCCAGGTGCACAGAACCACAGAAATATGGGGCTGGAAGGGACCACAAGAGGCCACGCACAAAGGCTGGACATCTGGACCATCCCTGACAGGGATTTGTCCAACCAGTTCCTACAAACCTCCAGTGATGGGGATTCCACAACCCTCTCGGAGCCTGCTCCAGAGCCCAGCGACTCCAGGAAGCTTTTCCCACTATCTAACCGAGATCTCCCTGGCTGCAAACAGCAGATTCCTTCGTGTCCCATCAATGAACATGGAGAACAACTGGGCCTCGGCCTTATTCGGAACAGCCCTGACCGTAGCTAAAGACTGGTGTCAAGTCCTGCCTTGGCCTTCTCTGTTCTACAATTGACATGCCCAAGACTCTCAACCTTTCCTCATAGGTTAGCTTTTCCCACTTCCCCCATCCCTCCAGGCACCTCCCAGGCTCTCCTGCCCCATGGCTCAGGGATACCCAGGGCTCTCTCCTGTCCGGTGGCCCAGGCCAGGCTGCCCCCAGCCCAGGCACCCACCAGTTGGTGTAGATGGTGGTGAGGGTCTGCTCCCTGCTTGAGTCCAGGGGTTGTGTCTGCTGAAGCAGGACATTGTGGATGATGTGGCTGGAGTCCACGCACGTGAACTGCCTCAGCGACTGGATGAAGGCGAGGTAGGAGCGCAGGCCAGCCAGCACCTCTGAGGACTGCGCAATCTCCTGCGTAGCCTGGTTGTAGCTGGCCATCCACACGAAGGATCTGTAAGGGGATGGGGGGCTCAGAGGGGGCCCCACACAGACCCCCGAGTGGATCTGCTGAGCCCACAACCTCCCCACTGAAAGCACCCAGCCTCACTCCCATGTTCCCTGCGAATGCGCATCTCCCAGCACAACTCAGCTCAGAAGTTGGCTGGGGCTTGTGGATGTAACAGCACCAATAGCCAACTCAGTCTCCCGGCTTGAGGGCCATGGACAGGAACACGCCACGTTCACCTCCCCACCCGCCCGCCTGAGGGCCATGGACAGGGACATGCTGTGCCCCTCTCCCCACCCTCTCGCCTGAGAGCCATGGACAGGGACATGCCGCATCCCCCCTCCCCACCCACCTGCCAGAGGGCCAGTTACAGGGACATGCTGTGTCCCCCTCCCCACCTGCTCGAGAGCCATGAGCAGGGACACACCACTCTGCCATCCCCACCCGCCCAAAGGTTGTGGGCAGGAACGCAACGTGTCCCCCTCCCAGCCCATGGGCCATAGTCAGGGACCCGCCGCACTCCCATCCCCGCCTGCCCAAGGCCCACGAGCCATGCGCAGGGACACGCCGCACCCAGCCAGCCAGCCAGCCAGTCACGGGGCCTACGGACCTGTTGAGCTGCGTCTCCAGGTGGCTGCTGAGGTATTCGGACGGTGTGACCATGTGCTCGAACACGGTGAAGCTGGGGACGTGGTTGATGCTCAGGGAGAGCTCGCCCAGCCCCTGGTGCAGCTTGTCCATGCTGGGGGCAGAGACGCCGGCACGGTCACCGCTCGATGCAAATGGCTCTGGAGCCCAGGCTCCTCCCCCACACCTGTCAGCCCAACGCACACTAGCTCCCAGACCCCAAATATGGTGGGATCATTCAAATAAATGGGAAAGTGGGCAGCCTGGATGCCTGGGTTCACTGCCACCTCCACTCCGAGGGGCGACAGGCAGCCCAGATGCCTGGGTTCACCACTCCCTCCGCTCCGAGGGGCGATGGGCAGTCCAATAAACCAAGTGTATCTTGGGCAATGGAAAGGCTGGGAGTGCTTATGAAGGGCCAGGTGCCAGTATCGCTTCCCAGATCTGAGCCATCAGCCATTCTGGGGACCCAGAACC
This sequence comes from Gopherus evgoodei, assembly GCF_007399415.2. NCBI lineage: Eukaryota > Metazoa > Chordata > Testudines > Testudinidae > Gopherus > Gopherus evgoodei. Next base: position 2,134 of record NW_022059795.1, on the reverse strand, counting down.
TGTCCCCTCACTGCCCGGTTACCCCAGTCATCTGAAGCACAGGGGGAGGAGTCCTCTGAATGGGAGAACCCTCACCCCCAAGGGATGGCAGAGCAGCTCTAATGCCCCTTGGGAGACCCCCATGCAATGGGCTTACTTGGTCACCACGATCCGGTCCTTCCTCTGGCTCTCAGCCCCTGGCTTGTCCCGCTCCGGCTCCCCCTTCCTGGGGGGCTGCTTCTGGGCCTTCCTGATGGTGGAAGCACAGTGTTTGGGCAGCAGCTCCCCAGGAGATAGAGACGGGGGCACTGAGCGAGTGAGGGGCTGGGGGCTTGGAGGGCCAGGATTTGGCAGCCCCCAGATGCACATAGGGTCCCCTCCCCCCGCGCCACAGTTCTGGTGCAGGACACATCCCATCTGCCTGGCATCTGGCTCGTCTTGCCACAGAGCCACTGGCCACACTGATGCCCACCCCCACCGCCCCCACGGCTCAGCAAGCAGCAGTCACTGGCCATTTGTTCCCTGGCAAGGCTACATGACTCCAACCACGGCCATCTCCATAGCCCCCAGCACCAAACAGCCCCGCAGGGCTTTGCCAGCCTGGAGAGCAGCCTGTGGAGGGCCGGCCACAGCCCTCAGTCAGCGCGCCCAGATGGTGAGCAATCCTGGTACACGCAACTGCTGCTGTGCACTCAGCTGGCACCTCAACAAGGTACCCCACCCAGGACCATGCCACACCCTGTGCCCCTCACCTGCCCACCGAACCCCCAGCTGGAAGCAAACCCACCCAGTGCCATGCCACGCCCCATAACCCCCTTGCTCACTGACATGCCCCCAGTCTGGCAGCTCCCCCGGTACTGCCCAGCCCCATGCCCATGCCCATGCCCCTCACCTGCTCGGAAAGGGGCCCCCAGGCTGGCAGCTGCCCTAGGCACCGCCCCAAGGGTACAAGCTCTTCCGGCACCCCCAGCACCATGCCACGCCCCTCACTTGCTCACAGAGGGGCCCCCATGCCCCTAGTGTAGCGGCTGCCCCGGGGAGGGGACCCCCTGACACTATGCCACACCCTTCACCTTGTTGCAGAGGTGCCCCAGTCTCGCAGATCCCCCAGGCAACCCCCGGCACCATGCCACTCCCCTCACCTGCTCACAGAGGGACCCCCACACTGGCATATCCCCGAGGCACCCCCTGGCACCGTGCCACACCCTTCACCTGCTCACAGAGAGGCCCCCACACTGGCAGATCCCCCAACACCCACCGGCACTGTGCCACACCCCTCATCTGCTCACGGAGGGGCTCCCAGGCTGGTAGATCCCCCAACACCCCCCAGCACCGTGCCACACCCCTCGCCTGCTCATAGAGGGGCCCCCAGGCTGCCAGATCCCCCAACACCCCCCAGCACCATGCCATACCCCTCACCCGCTTGCAAAGGGTCCCCCGGGCTGGCAGCTGCCCAGGGCACTGCCCCAAGGGTACAAGCTCCTTCGGCACCCCCAGCACCATGCCACGCCCCTCACTTCCTCGCAGAGGAGCCTCTATGCCCCCAGTCTAGTGGCTGCCCCAGGGAGGGGAACCCCTGACACCATGCCGCACCCTTCACCTGGTTGCAGAGGGGTCCCCACACTGGGAGATCCCCCAACACTCCCCAGCACTGTGCCACACCCCTCACCTGCTCACTGAGTTTGCGCTGCTTGGCACATGTGCCCATGATGCAGCTGGCAGCCTGCTTGGCGATCTCTTCCAGGAAGCTGTTGCATAGACCCAGGCTGCAGCTCTTCAGGTGGGGATACTGCGGAGAGAGGCCAGGGACGGCTCACGGCTCTGCTCCCCCACCTGGCATCTTCCAGCCACAGATCCCAAACGCCAGCCACTGAGCTTCTTACCCCATGGGGGAGGCAACCCTGCCCCTCCCCCATGCGCTGCCCTGTGTCCTCCCCCTGCTCCTCACCCACACATCTCCATGCATGCCTGCTCCCCCTCCCCCCCGAGTTGTCCCCACATGGATCATCATGCATGCCCCCCGGCCCTCCCACAGGGGGGGCGTCTTCCCCTTTATATTGCCATCCGTGTCCCCATGTCCCCCCTAAATCCCCATGCATGTCCCTCGTACCTCCCCGATGTATCACCATGCATGCTCCCCAGGCTCTCCCCAGGC
>NW_022059794.1:0-105725 GCF_007399415.2 Gopherus evgoodei | reverse complement strand
GTATTTAAAGCGACAAAGAGTCCTGCAGCACCTTATAGACTAACAGAAGTATTGGAGCATAAGCTTTCGTGGGTGAATACCCACTTCGTCAGATGCATGGGAGTCTAATGTAATATAATCGCTACTGTAATATAGAAAGTTTTCCTCCATTTAAAGTGTATATATTCCCAATAAGCATATGATGATGGTTATAAAAATCCCCTTCTATCTCTGGCCTTTAATCTTTTTTCTCCAGATGTGGTAAAGTTTAAGGGTGAGACTTTCAAAAGCATTTGATATTGGCCTAACTGCTCCCACAAAATTGTATGGGAGTTGTACCAATAACGTCAGTGGGAGCAGCATTCAGCCAATACTGAGCAGTTTTGAAAATCCCACCCTAAACTATTAACACTAAAATTTGGATTAAACTATTAATAAATAAACAAAACCCTAGACTCCAGTTGATGAGAGTTAGTATCTGACTAAAGCCTTTCAAGTAGTAGTTTTATTTGGAAAAGGTAAATGACCACTTAAAACCATATTTAGGGCCTGCATGTCCTTCCAATAAGCAGTGAAGTTTAAAACTTCAATGATTACATTCTTTGAAGGAATGTGTGGTATAATTTTTGCCATTTGTATCAACCTGTCTTGTAAAACATTAGGGACAGTCCAAAGGGGTAGTATCTGAATCCAGTTTAGTTTTAAGGCTGCTGTTTGATTTGACTTCTAGTTAGGCCCATGGTTGAAAGTCACTGGCACTGAAATCTTGCAAGCTGTTTTCACAAGTTTTTAGGACAAAATGATGCAAGGATGGAGTCACTGATTTTCTGAGACTTCTACCATCTTTAACTATTGTGATCAGCTGTTCTTGAGAGAGAGGGTCCTTACTGTTTGAGATCCAAATCCATACCTAAACTGTAGGGGTGGGGCTTCAAGGAATTGGATTTGAGGTTCTGGTTATGGCCTGCCTCTCTAAAATATTTAACTTCTAAGCAATATCTTACTTTGTCACCAATACTAGGCACCAATATGATATAATCTCTACTGTAATATAGAAAGTTTCCCTCCATTTAAAATGTGTTGCTACTTGCAGTGATAAAAGATGATCCTTAGTTTTATTATATATATATATATATATAAATCAAACTGAAGTGCTCATACAACATTAGTTTATTCCAGTTTGTTAAATATGCAAATATAATAATCGTTATAGCTGTAATAATTATGCTTTTCCAGTTAGCTGAGGCCTTTATTGCTTTACTTGGGATGAATTTGGGAGTTGTGAATGTTACCCTGATTTGGTCCATATATAGCCAGCCTCAGGGATATTTCTGTTTTAACCTTATTCTAACACCTAACACTTAATTTGGATTAGATGGGAAGTGTGTTGTGTAGTTTTAGGAAGCAAGACACGGTAACTTATGACAAGAGTTCCAGAGCTGTTTGTTGGAAGCAGCTCTTCAGTATCACATACTGAGGGCCTGATTCTTTGCTATCTTATATCAGTGTTGGCTCCATTGGCTTCAGTTCAGCAAGAGGAGAACTGGGTCCTGGAACGTTAAGCATTCTCTTATACTTGGCGGCTGTGGTCACAGAAATGTACTTTATAACAGTTTTTACTTGAGAATATGCTACTGAGATATGAAAACCCAGATCCTCTGCTATGGAATGGTGCAGCTCTTGTGGAGCAGGGGCAAGTGAGGATGTGCAAAGATCTGCTCCCCCAATGCTGGTCTGGCTGTATGGTGGTCTGGCCTCTTGGTGTAGCTTAAGTCAGCCTCGAAGGATCAGCTAGGTGTAGAGAAGCCTCAGCCAAACCTGTATCCCAACAGCAGGGAGGGGAAAGAAAGTGAAGGAGCCACTCCCTTGGCTCTACACCAGCAGAGAGTTCCCATATAAAAGGCTGTACCTCTCTTGGTCAGCTCTGCTAGACTTAGGGCCAAAATCTGCCTGCGGTGAAGTGAATATTGCACACTGGAGGATCTGATACAAATAGTCCTGTAGAAAAACGTAGACCATTTCAGCCCAAATGCTGCTGAGTTCTTTACTACAGAAATACAAAGGGAGGAAGCATCCCCAAAGTCTGAAGAAAGTGATATGTCACACTAGATTGATCAGCCTTTCCCATTTCAAGAGCCACTGTCTACGTGCCAGAATAAACACATTCCTCTATTGGAACATGGTTCTAGAGGAAAGACAAATGTAACACGGTATGAACCAAACCATACTCTGCCCCAATGAACACATTAGTTTAACTGGAAAAATCATTAGTGACTAAGGGGATGAGAAGACGTGGCCCGATTCTCAACTGCCCTGCACCTTGTGTTATGTCCACCAGTGCAAAGTGCTACCAAAGCACTAGCGTCAATGCAAAGTGCTGCCACAACACTACTATCAATGACCACATGAGATACAGGGCAGATGAGAATCAGGCCCCCCCACCCCCATCCTAAAGCCATAAACTCTTTCCCAATCAATGACTCTCAATCTTCTTAAATTACAGTGGGTTTTTTTCCTCTCTCCTTGCAATATATATCATTTAGGCTGAGGGGGAAAAAAACTCTTTTAAGCAGGCTCTGCAACCAGCTTTTTTTTTCACTTTAATGGTCCAATCCTGTTCCCATTAAAATCCAGGGCAGAACACTAATTGGTTTGCAGGAGCAGGGTGTTATTTCCCTATTTTTCAGAAGTATAACAAAAGCCATACACAGAGGCCCATATTTTCAACAGGATCCTTTGATTTTTTTTTGGCGGGGGTGCCCAATTTGAGGCACATAGGGCTTGATTTTCAGAGGTGTTGGGTGTCTAGAGCACTAAATGAAATCAGAGGGAACTGCAGAACATCTGACAAAACACATGCTAGGGGTGAGATTTCGTGTGGCCCCTCTAAGAAGTGTAGCAGATAACTCTGAATCTAAGGGGAGGGTGATTAAGGCGGCCTTAACCATCTTTGCACTGTCCTGATCTTTGGGTGCTCCAGGGACTGAAACGGCCCCCAGAATAACTTAGACCCCCCAGGGCTACGGAAATTATGTTAGACTCCCAGCACTGCCCTATGGGTACGGCCTTACCAAATTCACGGTCCATTTTGGTCAATTTCATGGTCATAGGATTTTAAAAATAGTAAATGTCATTATTTTAGCTATATAAATCTGAAATTTCATGGTGGTGTAATTGTAGGGATCCTGACCCAAAAAGGACCTGTGGGCAGGGTCACAAGGTTATTGTAGGGAGGATTGTAATACTGTTACCCTTACTTCTGTGCTGCTGCAGGTGGCGATGCTGCCTTCAGAGCTGGGCAGCTGGAGAACGGTGGCTGCTGGCCGGGAGCCCAGCTCTGAAGGCAGAGCTGCCACCAGTAGGGATTGCATGGTATGGTGTTGCCACCCTTACTGCTGCAGAGCTGGGCCCTCAGTCAGAAGCTGCCACTCTCCAGCCACCCAGCTTTGAAGACAGCAGTGCAGAAGTAAAGGTGGCATGGTATGGTATTGCCACCCTTCTGCTCTGCTGCTGGTGGGGTGCTGCCTCCAGAGCTGGGTACCCGGCCAACAGCCACCACTCTCCAGCCACCCAGCTCTGAAGGCAGTACAAAAGTAAGGGTGGCAATGCTGTGACCCCCCCTAAAATAACCTTGTGACTGCCCTGCAACTCCCTTTTGGGTCAGGACCCCCAATTTGAGAAATGCTGGTCTCCTGTGTGAAATCTGTATGGTATAGGGTAAAAGCACACAAAAGACCAGATTTCATGGGGCGAGACCAGATTTCACAGTCCGTGATGCATTTTTCACTGCCGTGAATTTGGTAGGGCCCTACCAATGGGTCACAGCACTACCTGGAATCTCGACAGTACTGCATGTCATGGCCCTGTCCTCCAATTCACCCCTCCCACTCCTGGACCCCCCCTCAGTACACCCCCTATGTCAGGGTTTGTGAGAGGATCCTCACAGGGCAGTCTTATGGCTGTCTTGTGCAGAGCCTGCACCGCAGGAAACCTTGCTTAGCTGGAACTGGGGCTTTCAAGCTTCTTTATGCCTGTCCAGTCCATTTTACTCAGTGTAAAGGGGCCAGAGTGGAGGTGAGGATTTCACCTGTAGGTGTGTCAGTATGGGCACCCCAGAACTAGGGTTCACATTTTGCCAATAATGTGTAATAAAAACAAATACAAATCTGCTGTGGAACAAGAATAAGTAAAATTAGTGATTTAGCAATATAAAGCGAAGCTGCTGTCTCATATCAGCAAGCTTCATGCTAGCCTTTAGTTGATAACATAAACCACATTTTTTAACATTGATTGGCGTTAAGATACAGAGTATTTGTTAGTACTCAAAATAACCATGAAAATGCAAATAATTGTGAGCATATCAGAATTATATGTAAAATGTATAGTACATTCCCATAAACTTAAAAATAAGTGTTAAGCATTTGGCTTTTCTGAAACGTATTAAAGCCTGAATAGATAGAAATGAGCATAGAGACCACCCTCATCCTTAAATTAAATTCTGAATTCAGTGATTAGTGTTTTCTACCAATATGATTTTTTCCCCTCAACATTCTAGGCCAGATCCTCAGTACTTCTTTGAGCAGCTTCAGCACGTGAAAAAGGACCGTGAAGCCAACTTAACTAGTTACTCAGGGAATCCCTGGGTGATATAGAGCCAGTGACAGCTGCATGCTTCTCATCTTTGCACCCCATCCCTAGGGAAAAGAGCATGGGGCCAGTCACTGCACTCTGACTCTACCCAGCTGCTGGAATGGCCCTTTAAGGCTGTGAACAGCTGGGTACAATTTAGAGCAGCACTGAACATCTGGGCTGTTCTAAGCTGTGCTGCGGGTGGGTGTCTGAATAGCACCAGGGAGGCACTAGGATCAGGAAGACTCAAGACTTGTGAATTCTTGAAGACTTGTGCCCCTCTCACATCCCACCAGTCCTACACTAAGGTCAGCTCTGCCAGACAGGAGGATCAGGCCCTCTGTGTTAAGGTAGCCGGCAGCACATTTCTGCAACTGTGACCAAAGAATGGCACTGGACTTCAGTTTGTAAGCAGAATAGTTTAATTAGAGGCTTGACTCTCCTGTTAACTAGGGACTCATTCCTCTTCAGATTATGTGCAATAACCCCTTTTTTTTGTAAAGACAAGTTATATTTCCTATCTGTGTACTAGCATAAGCACCCTCCCCCCCTACACTTTGCAAATAAGTCTTACTGCTGGACAGAATTTGCCCAGAGACAAAAACAGGTGCACCAGCAGGTACTGGCTTTAGGCAACAATGTTTTCAATCTTACAGCTATTTGGTGGATTAATAGATTTAAAGTATTTTGACTTCATCTTCTTTGTATAACGTTTCTATCTGAATTCATGCTCAGAGATAACAAGGGGCCAAATTCTGAAGTCCTTAAGTGAGTCAGACTCCCACTGAAATTACTTGGGAGTTCTGTACCCACGCTTAAAGGAAACCTATAGATTACAGGCATGGGCTGTCTTTCTCGGGAGTTTAAAGCAGGTAAGCAGCTTGCTACCTTTCTGAAAATTTTGGATCTTCTAGAATCTAAGAATCAGATCCTACCTGTGATCACCCCCATTTTCTTCAGTGGAGCTATGTTGATTTATACCAGCTAAGGATCTGGCCCTTCTATCTTTTGGTGTCTGTGAGAAACAAACAATTTTTAAATTAAATCTTTTGTACACAACCTGTTTCTTAGAGTTTATATAATAATGTTTGTTACTTTCTACTATACAATTGCTGTAGCCTTTCCCTCCCTCAATACAGTTAGTGAACACTCAGTTTGTGATATTTCTCAGGTATTAAAATAGTTTTACTACCAGCTCTTCATCAGAATGGTGTTTACTTGCTGGAACCTGTCATTTTTATATTGCCTGATAAATCCCCAGTTCAGATAGGGTCTTTTTAATACTGTGTACTAAACTGTTGTGTGTATTGTAAGTCATTTTCAGCATTGTTCGTGAGACTCATGATTGCTGAGGTTCTCTCTGCTAGAAATGATGAGAATAAATTCTATTTATGCTTTTGATTCAATAAAATAACAATTTTCAGCATTTGAAGGGCAGGCTGTGAAATCCTGAGCACTGATCTGACAGTTCACTGGGAAGCAGTTTATGGAAATGAGTGGCAATTGAGCGTCTAGTTATCTCAGAAATGAATGAATGCATGTACATGTCCTCTGGATGTTTTGTTAAACTAACCTCTGGCTTCCGTACTTGTAATATATGTTTATGCAAACAAAAAACATTCCATTGCTGTACAGAAGTCTTTTGCAGAACTTACTGTGTCAGGATGTATTTCACTCTGAATAAGTGCTCTGTCAGCCTTGTTTGATTACTGACTTTTCAAAATGTAACTGTTGCACTTTAAACTCCTTATAAAATATTAAAATAATTTAATCTCTTCTATCAAGGCCACATGGTTCTTTGCTTTGTTTTAATTGTGAATTGTGGCCTTATGAGCCATAATGAAAACAGAGCTCTCTGAACTTCAAATTAAAACTTTTACCTTTTTTCTGAACTAAGGCCCTGATTCAGGAAAGCACTGCTATCCAGGAAAGCACTAAAGCTTTAAACATGTGCTTAGGTGCTTTCTTGAACTGAGGCCTAAGGTCCTGATCCTGCAGACACTTAAGCACGTGCGTGAATAATCTCTGGTGTGTAAAGTGACTTGAGTGCATGGGATTGGGGCCAAAGAGCCCACTCCAATTCCCATGGGAGATGAACTGAGCCTTGTGTTTTTAGATTCAGCTAATGTATTGTAAGACTATTATAGTTGACTATTGTTTTTAAGATTGTTGGTCAGAACCTTGATCACTTTTGTAGGGGTGTGTTCTTTATAAACAAAAATATTATTTTAGGGTATAACTATTTTAATATAAAGACTGTGTGTGTATGTATAAATAAATACAACTTCCTTCGTATAAAATTGTCAAGCCTTATGGACTTCAAAGGGTCTGATTTTCAACCCCATGCTAGAGTAATTAACCACTGGAATAATTTACCAAGTGTCGTAGTTGATTCTCCATCACTGACGGTTTTTAAATTAAGATTGGATATTTGCTAAAAGTTCTGCTTTAGGAATTATTTTGGGGAAGTTCTATGACCTGTGTTATACAGGAGGTCAGAGTACATTATCATCATGGTCCCTTCTGGCCTGGGAATCTATGTGCATTTACACAGAGGCAAATGCTTGTCTACTTTTCACAGATATATCCTGGAGGTACACAGGCATGTCCTAGAGGTAAACAGCCTTCATGCATACATGTTCTTTTAAATGCATATTTAACTTATGCACATATCTGAATGTGTGCAGAAATGTACACCTACTGGGGACTGAAAATCAGACCTAGTGTCTCTAAAAGGGGCAATAAACATAATACCTGTATTTTCTGTTTTACTTGAAGACTATGTATTGAAAGTTTACAGAAAGTGTGTCATTATTCTGCAATATTAAATGACCTTTAGAACAAATACTGTTTGTATCTTTAAATTTCAAATACTTATAATAATGTAAAGGATGGCATATTACAGTCAGTTTGGCTTGTACCATCCTGTATTAATATAGCTATAGGGATAAGTTAATGCTGGGTAAAGGGCAATGAAGAAGACTTTTACAGGTGTTTCAGGGGAGAGAGAAACACTAGATTGGCGGTAAGACCGTTAATAAATGAGGCTGGAGATTCCATTACTGATTGATTAGCCTATTGGACTGATTTTGTTTTTTTATTCTTCTTTAAGAAAGTAAAGAAACATTATGGATAATTAGTGCTTTTGAGTTAAAATAGTAATAATAAAAATAAGTAGGCAAACAAATACTTAGAAAAATGAGTAGTGCACAAATCAGCAAGTCCAGCTGACAAACTCTTTGAGGCCAAAGAGAACTGGGGAAGTAGAATTTGGGGACTGAGCGGGGAAGATTGTGGTACTGATCTTCAAAATAGAAAACAAGCAATTGTCAGACAGTGTTTCCTTACATAGTGAAATAATGGATGTTCATTGGTTTTCTATATCAACCTCCTCTCTGAACTTCTGTTTTACAGACAGACTCTCCTGTGGCTGCTCACAGAGTGACTGGACTGGGATGTTGGGACAGGGAGGGTCCCTGGTTGCTAGCACAAAGATGATCTAAGAGAGAGAAAGAGAGAAAGAGAGAGAGAGAGAGTGTGTGTGTGTCTGGCGGGGGGAAGAGGTCAGTGTGTAGCTTCACAGGAGCTCCATGCTGTATGGTTGTTTGTTCAGGGCCAACCTGGAAGGGCTTAAAAAGATCCAACAAGAACATTTTGTCATAAGTGTTAGCGAGGCATCAAAATCTCAAGAGTTTCTTAAATAGATCTGACCACTTCCTCTTCACTGTTCTATTTTTTTTAAACGTGCTGATGCTGTATGCAAAGAACATGAGTAAGTCCCTCTTCCCCTGCATATGGCCTGTAGCATTCCATCCCAACTGGGTCCACCCACCTTACAGATGTCTTGCTGCCTATGGAGCCTAGATTTCCCCACCCCACAAGACGTGACTTTTAGATACAAGCAGGGGATCCCTTATAATTCACCCTTGTTTATTGTGTTTGCACTCACTTGCTGACTATTTGCAAAAATGTGAATAATTCAAAGAACGTTATGAATTTTTGCATGAAAGGTTATTCATCCAAGAATTGGTAACATTTACATTATTATTTTAAGAGTTTCAAACATCCAATCAGGATGCGAAAACATCTGATTTTAGGTGAACAATTCCATAGCATGGACAAGAAACAGTCAATATTGTTCTATGAATAGGTAGGAATAAATTTGTTTGTCAGAAATGGAATCTGTTCACAAACAGGAAAAAAGGGCGCTTTGCTGGATAGCTTATTCACATTGTATAATTTCTACACTTCTGTGTAGTTCTATGTATTTCCATCTGTCTTAAAAAATACACAGAAACCTCTAGTGCCATAAGAGTTCACAGAGCATCCTCTTCATAACAACTGTAGGTCTCTGCAAGCAAACCTATGGTAAAAGCCATGTGAAAACCACAAGCCTAGATGTTCCTACATATGTAGCTCACTCAGAGGCGCAATTGCTGCAGTTGTGGTTAGCCAGGTGTCACAGACCGAGTTGCTGGGTTGATTATAAACTACTCTGTCATACAGGGTTGCAGTCATATCTACAGATGTTTTTTCCACATCCCTTTGGCCAGGCAGCAGAATCTTCATCCAACATTAATGGAGCACCTCAGAAGTGGACAATGGGAGAAAGTGAGCGTCAGGTTATAAAACATGTTACCTCTAACAAGAGAAAAATAATAACACTTTATCCCCCAGATTATAAACACACGTTACCTTTGGTTTTATGAACAACTAACTACTCTGAGCGAAATGGTGTTAAACTATTTCCCTCCCATTTTGAGGCTCAGACACACAGTACAAGTATGGATAGTGTGCCCCATTGTACAGGTGTATACAACGGTGCACCTCTGACTCATTGTTTATATTTATATTTCCCTGCTTGGCCAAACAGCATTCACAGGGATGAGGTCTCTGAACTTGAGAAATTATTTAAATAATCAAAGCTGGTGTTGATAACTTATTTACTATTTATCTTACTTACAGTAGCAGCTAGAATCGCAGTCATGGACCAGCTCCCCAGTGTGCTAGGTGCAGCACAGAGAACAAAAAGCCCATCCCTGGGCTTACAACCTAAGTAAATCTAGGTAAGGGAATTTGTTTAAAATGTGATTTTAAATTTGATAGTTTGTCTCTCTCAAAAAACCTAATCAGAGATTTGCACCACAAGATGGCAATGTTGCACTAAATGCAAGCTGTGCCTGAATACAGTTATTCCTCGAGAGGAGGAAGCGCCCCGGGGCAGGCTGGGAGTTGTAGTTCCTGGCTCGTCTCAGAGCAGAAGTGACACAAGGTTGCTCAGGCAACGCGCCCCCTCCCGGTGCACACTGGGAAGCGTAGTTCTCCCTCTCACACGCGGCCTCTATCGGAGGAGGGGCCGTAGCTCGTCAGTTCGCCGCGCCCCTCCCCGCTCCCTGATTGGCGGAGAGAGCGCGGGACAGAGACTCGGCGCGTGGGGTGCGGGCCTGGTTCCCTCGCCCCGAGGCTTCGCTGGCCCCGCCCCCTCCCCACGGGGAGCCGGGGGGGGGCACCAGTGGGACCCCCCCGGCGCTGCGGGGGGGACACGGGCTCGGGGGCAGCCGGCGGGCGGGGCCGGGCCGAGGGGCGCTGAGGCGGGACGGGGAGTGGCGGCTCCGCACGGGGGGGCCGGGGGCTCAGACACCCAGTTCCAGGCACCAGGCCCAGCCCCTGCCCCGGGAGCAGCCCGGGCCCGTGGGAGCCGGGCGGGGGGGGGCACAGGGCAGAGGCAGCGCGGAGTGAAAGTGCTTCACCCCCCCGCTGGGCCTGGGGGGCAACAGGTGGGGGGTTCTGAGCTGTCTGGGAGCAGCCCCACAAGCGGCAGCCTGGGGCCGCAGAGCCTTCAACCTCCCCCAACCTGCCCCCCGGTGTCCCCCCCCGTCCGCTGTGACTCTCCTGCCAGCACCGCCCCCTCCTCTCCCTCTGTAGGGCCCCAGCAGCCCCTTCAAGCCCCCCCAACCAGCCCTCCAGTGTCCCTGCATCTGTTGTGACCCTCTCGCTAGCCCCACCCCCATCTGTGGGGATCCCTCAGCCCCCAGCATCCCCTCCCCCATCGTGTACAGTCTGCCTGGCCTTTCCCTTCGCCCCGACCTCCTCCTCCCCCCCGTCCTCAGCACCCTGACACCGACCTCCTCCTCTCGCCCCACCCCCAACACCTTCCTTCCCATCCTCAGCACCCCGCCACCTTCGTCATTCTCCCCCCCATCCCCGTCCTCAGCGCCCCACCTCTAATTGCCTCCAACCCATTTCTCATTGCTGGGCCCCACTTTCCCAGTCCATCCCCAGGGTGTGAGGTTCCTCATCTTCAATCTCTGCTACACCCAAACCTGCCAGGTTCTCCTTTTCAACCACTGTGGGGTCGTCCAACCGCCGACACCCATCCACTCTGGGCTCTCTAAATCCCACATTCCCACAATGCTCTTTGATAACGCCACTCTCCTCTCTCCCTAATCCCCTTGTTCCCTTCCCTTAGGTCCTTCTGGACAACCCAACCCACAGTCAGGCCCCCACATACATCCCAGTCATTCACATGCAGAGCTAGTTCTTCAGGGACCCCCACAGCCCAGCAAACTTCTCCTTCCATGAGCCCCATGGACCTGTGGCCGGGAAGGTGAGGAAGCTCCCACCTTGGCTGGGCTGGGTGTGGGTGTTAATCTTTTCCTGTCTTGTGTGTGCTGTGCTCAGAAAGGCTTTTTGCTCCCTCGGGGTGAGGTGTGGTTTTGGCCGAAGATGAGGTCTTTTGGTAGCCCTGTGGATGCTGGGTGGTGTCTGGAATGGGGCGTGTGTGTTCCCATCATGCCCCTTCCCCTCTGCCTGCAGAGATGAGGACAGACAGGTCTGAGGAGCAGAGCAGGATCTCTGGGAAGGAGAAGAGCAATATGAAGATGGAGTGTAAGATGAGGCCAGGTAACTTCTGTGGAGGGAGACATGCTGGACAGGGCCTAGGATTGGGGAGACAAGCAGGTGTGAGCCCCGGGCTCAGATTTCTAATTGTAGCTTTGATGACAGAATGGGAGGAGGGTTGAAGCCGAAGCCCTGGGGTGCGGGAGTAGCGAGAAGAGGAGCCTCACCACCATTGCTTTTTCTTTTCCTCTTGTGTTGTGTTTCATACCAAGGGAAGAGAAGTCGCGGGGACGGAGTCCAGCCCTGAGGTGAGATGGAAAGTGATCGAGAACAGTGACAGCGTGAATCCTGTTGATGTCAGGCAAGACCTGCCCAACTGGGACAAGAGTAACCATCTATGTCGGTGAGATGTGTATCTGGTTTGGGAAGGGCTCTGGTCACAGCCCTCCTGGCTCCAGGCAGGGACTTCCCATTGCCTGGGTGTGGGTTTCTGGACTAGTTGTGGCTTCAGGGGAGATGATGTTGCCATTTGCGAGAGCTGATCATCTCTCTGGCCAGGAGTGGTGTGTGCTCACTAGCAGAAAGTTGGATCCATGAGGGTGACTCCCTGTTGTGAGTTTCTTTCGTCCTCCTAGGTTTCTCTCTCTGTGTTGGCCAACTTTACTCAAACTCTCTCTCTCTCCTTTCATGGACACCTGTCATGTTCAGTTGCCTGCATTCTCTTCCTCTGCTCCCCCTCCCCCAGTCTCCTATGGGCTCTGCTGGGTCTATCTGCCCAAGGGCAGGGTCTCTGCCATACTGGGAAGGATGTGTCCTGCCTGCCAGGATAAGGGGGTTGCTCCTCCCACCCCCTATCTTCAGGAAGACCTCATTGCTGTAACTGGGTCACAGTGTGAGTGGCCAGTCATGTCTTTGGGGCTGTGAGGTCTGAGACTGAGAGGGGTGGGCTCGCGGTCATGGCTTTGGGCAGAGGAGAAGTGGGGCTGGGATTAGAGATGCCCCTTATCACCCGCTAGCTCCATTACTGCATCGCCCAAAAGCCTCGCTCAGGGTCCACTATGCGTCCTTGTGCTGGGCACTGCAGGGACAATCAGAGGGACAGCAGGATGCATGAGGAAATAGATGAGTGTGTGAGGCAGATGGGTGAAGGGGTGTGTGTGGCATACGTTGGGGATGGATGGGGGGTTGAGGGTTGGACGGACAGCGGGACAGATGGAGAGCTGCAGGGATGGATGGTGATGTCACAGGCTGGACTTGTGATGGGATCAGCTCATGGCCGCTGACTCTGTCATCTCCTGCCCCCATCTGCCCGTCTGACTCTGCCCCTGTCTCTCACAGGCAGCACTCAGCAGAGTCTGGCCCTGTTGTTACACTGGTGCCTACATCCAGCGCACACCTGTGCGTAATGTGCTCCTGGAGAGCTCAGGCAGGGAGAAGCGTGTGGCTCACAGCTGCTGAACCAGCTACTCCAAAGAGTGCCGCAGATCTCCCCCTCCTTGGGCAGCAAGACCCTGGCCTGGGGGTTCCCTGTCCCTCCTCGCTGCCAAAGCAGCCTGCTCAGCGCAGAAACCGAGGTCACCTGTCTCTAGCCAGCCTCTAGCTGGAGCTGCTCCAGCCCCGAATTGCTGGTATCCAGCCTGGCTGGAGTTGGTGCGATGTCCTAGCAGAGTCCGTTCTTTCTCCCTGGTAGATTGTGATTTTCCCCACTGCAGTTAGTTGCTCTTTCTCTGCTTCCCCATAGCCCCTCCCCAGTGATAGTGACACCTGCTAGCCAGGCACTGGAGTGTCCTGTAGGTGCCTTCTGGTAGGAGCAGTGACTCCTAGTGGCGAGGGGCAGCAATGCCTGGCATGTATCCCCACTAGCATTGCTGCAGTGACCCCTGGTGGCAACTGAGGTCAGTTGCCTGTGTGACCCCCACTACTTCCATTGTTCCTGAGAGTGCTGGTGGGTAGGTGAGGCAGGGCCTTGTATGTATATCAGCCATTGGGACAGAGCCCTCTGCGTATCCCACTCTCATCTCGGTGACTCGTGTTGCCCAGGTGGGGCAATCCCTGTGTGTATTTATTCCCCCCAACCCCTGCATTGGGCCTGTGACCACTGGTAGCCAGAGGAGTCAGTGCCCAAGGTGTATTCTTCACCTCCCCCAAAGTGACAGGGTGCCTGGGTGGCTGTGTCAAGCAGTGCCCAGGGTATCTTCCAAGCCCTTTGTGGCAATGAGCCCTGCTTCTGGTGTGTATCACTCCCCCACTAGGGATGTGCACTGGTGGCCAAGTATGGCAGTGCCCTTTGTGTAGCCCCCTCTCTCCGCCCCCCCCTCAGGGTGACCAGATAGAAAGTGTGAAGAATCGGGACGGGGTGGAGGCTAATAGGCACCTACATAAGAAAAACCGCCGAATATTGGGACTATCCCTATAAAATCGGGACATCTGGTCACCCTATCCCCTTTACCCCTGTGCCAGGTATGGCAGGCACTGATCCCTGGCATCCCTGTGGGGCAATACCCTCTGTATATCCCCCAATTGGGGCAGTAACCCCTGCTGGTCAGGTGGGGCAGTGCCCTGTGTGTGTGTGTCCCCTATTTAGGTAGTGACCCGATGGCTAAGTGAGGCAGTGGCCTTTGATTTTCTCTTCTCTCCCCAGCCCCTTCTCTCTCTGGTGTAGGACCCCCAGCTGGGGCACTACCCGATGTGTATCTCTACTAATTGGAGCAGTGACCTCCCCGGGGTGCCCTGGTGTGGCAGTGCCCTATTGCTTTCTCCTTCCCCTTCTCTCCATGCCATTGTAGTAGTGGCCACTTCAGGCAGTAGCCTGTTTATCATCTCCCCCCCACCAGCACCATTGCAGCAGTGCCACCTGTGGCCATGTGCGGCAGTGCCCTGCCTGTATCCCCCCCAACCATTGCTGCAGTGACTCCAGGTGCCCAGTTTGAGTAGTAGCCTGTGTGTACCTCACCTCTTGGGGCAGTAACGTGTGGGGCCAGCTAAGACAGTGCACAGTCTGTGACGTCTGGTGGCCACGTAGGGCAGTGGCTGTATGTACCATCTCCTCTGGAACAGTGACCACTGGTGTCTTGATGCTAAGATGCAGCCACTTCTGGGTTACATGGTGGGGCTGTTAACAGGACAATGGTGACAGCCCCCCTTTTCCAGGAAGTAGGGGAATGTCTGGTGTTTGGGGCAGAGCGTTCCACCTTCTATTGAACTGTGATGCTCTGAGCACCTTTCCCCTGCATGAAGAAGACCCTATGTGACTCCAAAGCTGGTCCAGTAACAGATATCACCTCACCTGCCTTGTCTCCCTGGTTTTCTGGCAACTGTCCAACTTCCCCTTTGCTGTTGGTCTTGAAACCTCCTCCAAGCAACCCCCCATCAATCCCTTAAGATGCCAAACCTCTCCTGGAACCCAACCCTAGGGGGGGCACCCCACCTGAAAACCCTACGGCACCATGGGAGTGGTAGTGTCCACTGCCTCCATCTTCCATCAGCCAGGATGAGCCCCACAGCACAGTGGGAGTGGTCGTGTCTCCTGCTTCCATTTCCTGACAGCTGCTGCCAGGCCCGACCCAGACTTCCCATTTCTGGTGCGAGTCTGGAAGCAGATGCTGCCATGAGGCGGTGCCGGGAAGGGTGGTGCTGGTGTCAGGAGAAAGCAGGAGGAGTAGGTGGGTCTGTGCTACTGCGGGGAGGTGCTGCCCTTGCTGTGAAAGTATCCCGCTATTAGTAAGGAGATGTCATCTCCCTGCCCTGCCACGCTCTGCACCAGCCCCTGCTTGTCACGGGAGCAGGGCTGGCTCCAGGCACCAGCGTAGCAAGCAGGTGCTTGGAGCAGCCAATTCAAAGGGGCGGCCCGTCCGGTATCGGGGCAGCACGTCTGGGTCTTTAGCGGAAATTCGGCGACGGGTCCCCCATTCCCTGTCTTAGTCTTTGAGCTGCCACCAAATGTCTACCAAAGAGGAAGGGAGGGAGGACTCGCCGCCGAACTGCCACAGAAGAAGCAGTGTGGTTGAGCTGCCGCCGAAGAGCCACAGCTTTTCTTTTCTTTCTTATTTACTTTCTCCACACTCGTCATGTTTTTATAGACCTCCGTCGTATCCCCCTTCAGTCATCTCTTTTCCAAGATGAAAAGTCCCAATCTTATGAATCTCTTCTTAAACGGAAGCTGGTCCATATCACCTCATCATCTTTGTTGTCCTTTTCTGAATCTTTCCCATTCCAATAGATCTTTTTTGAGATTGGGGCGACGGCATCAGCACGCAGTATTCAAGATGTGGGCGTACCATGGATTGTTATTGAAGCGATATGATAGTTTCAGTCTTCTTATCTATCCCTTTCTTAATGATTCCCAACACTCGGCTGCATATTGAGTGGATGTTTTCAGAGAAGTATCCACAATGACACCCAGATCTCTTTCTCGAGTGGTAACAGCTAATTTAGACCCCATCGTTTTATAGGGATAGTTGGGATTATGTTTTCCAATGTGCATTACTTTGCACTTAACAGCACCGACGTTCATCTGCCATTTGGTTGTCCCATCACCCAGTTTTGTGAGATCTCTTTATGGCTCTTTGCAGTCTGCCTGAGACGTAACTATCTTGAGCAATTTTGTATCATCTGCAAATTTTGCAACCACACTGTTTACCCCTTTCCCCAGATCATTTATGAATAAGTTGAACAGTACTGCTCCCAGTACAGACACCTGGGGACAAGAGAGGGAAGATCCTCTTCTGACACTGGCAGACCAGGTGCCAGCTCATACCAAGGCCCGCAGGCCTTACTGAAAAGTGACAAACGCATGGCTGGAACCTAGTCTTTCTCACCTGTTTGTTACTGTTGTTAAAACAGGCCTTAGATTTATAAAAATGTGTTTAGTGTTTAGAGTTTATGACAAGCTCATGAGTTGCTGCATGCATTCTTCTCACTTATAATAGCCCTAGCCCATGTTGTAAAGTGATATATAAGCGTTGGCACTAAAGCTGTAAACCCCTTGCCACCACCCTGCCACCAGTCAGGAGAGAAGCATTGCCAAGTGTGAAATGCTAGTTTACCAGAAGGGGCGTCATCTCCTTTCCAACAAGAGAAGGCCCTGACTGAGACATCAGGCAAGCCACTATGGATCATCCGTGGACAAAAGACCTGGTTGATTGCTCCCCCTCACACACCCAGGAGGAGGCAAAGACCTGCACAAACACTTGCCCCTGTCAGCTTGAGCTCTGGGGGAATGGAATAAAAATCCCTGTCAGGAAGAAACTGTTGTCCCCACCCCGGATGCTGCTTGGACTTCAGGGAGACCACACACCTTCTAAGCATAAGCAAGGGATCCTGGCTGTTTTGCTAGGGTTAGCCCTATGACTCCCTGTTAAAGCTATTCTAGTGCCTGAGAAACTCACACTTGATACATGGTGGGTGAGCTTAAAGCATGGAACACACAACCATGAGGAGCCCCACTGCCTTAGGGTTAGGGTTATGCCATTCAATCTCTTTGTTGTTGTTAGTGCTGCAGTTGTTTGCCTTAAGCTTATGCCATTCAATCTCTTTCAGGGTATGTTTTGGTTCCTGAGAGGTAAAAGGCTGCTGTGTGGGTGGTGTTATGGAGTGAGGTAGCAAAGGTTGGTTGCAGAGGTTGTGCAGGTGCCACAGAAATTCGGCCCCACCGCCAACCCCAGCTCTGGTCCCAGAGGCCAGAATTTGCATTAACCCGCCTGCTGACCTCTGACTAAGAATTTCGCCCTGCTAACTCTTCCAGCAAAACAGGCCAAAGAAAGTGTACGCAAGCGTTGTACCGCAGCCCCAGTGCTCCTCTCGGTTCCTTCCCACAGAACTTTCACTGCATACCAGTCCAGTTCCTTGCTGTGGCTTGTCTAAGAGCTGCATGCATATGCTAGAGCGTACCCTGTGCTGATTCCCGACTTTTGTGTTCCATACAGCCTTGCATGTCTGTGGTGCAATGGGTAAGTGCATTTAGCTGTTAACTGAAAGGATGGTGGTTTGAGCCCACCTGGGGGCGGCAATGAGACTGTGCTGCTTCCCTGAGGCCTGCGGGGAGCCTCCAAAGTCCCATTTTGCTGCCTCTTGGCCTCAGTGCTTTCAGCTGGTGGCCCAAAGTGCGTGCTGGATGCCATTCAGAAACCCGTCTCCCAGCAGCCGTGCCGGAGGCTCAGGCTTAATCCTCGAGGCCGAGCACAAAAACTTCCAGCCGGGAACATTTTGCTCCCTTCCCGCCTCCGCCAAAGCTGCAAGGGAGAAGGGGACGAGACACGCCTGCTCAAAGACACCTCCCTCCCACTTCCCTGTAGGCTGTGCAAAGCTCTTGGCCTGCCTCATGCCTCGTCAGGAAAGAGCAGCCATTCTGCCCAAGCCTGAGTCACGTGCGCA
Organism: Gopherus evgoodei; assembly: GCF_007399415.2. Classification (NCBI taxonomy): domain Eukaryota; kingdom Metazoa; phylum Chordata; order Testudines; family Testudinidae; genus Gopherus; species Gopherus evgoodei. The sequence continues at coordinate 87,905 of NW_022059794.1, read as the reverse complement.
GCCTGGCCCGCCCCGGCAGACGGCGCGCAGAGCCACGCGAGTCAATGGCAGGTTGAGTCGGTAGCCTCGGCTCTTTCCCCTGACAGCCACACAGCACTGCCTAGTGCCCTGAGAACCTCCCTCGTGTTCTTCCGCAGCCCGCCGGGGTGGGTGGGAAAAGGGGACCAGGAAGCACTGCAGCCTCATTCTGGGACAGGAGGCCCTTGCCACGCCCAGACCTCCCTCTTGCCTTCAGCCCAGGCAGCCAGGGAGCTCTCTGGCAGGCCACCGCCTCAGCCACCTCTTGCTGCTCTGCTGGTCACTGCCTCGCCAGAAGGCCCAGAGGGAAAAGAAACAAACACACACGCAGCAGAGGATGGTTTGGATCCATCGACCTCTGGGTTATAGGCCCAGCATGCTTCCGCTGCGCCACTCTGCTGGCTCTTCACAGCCTTGCCACCCAGCTGGCACTATCCAGATTAGTGCCTTACGCGCTCTCGTGCCTGCAGGCGGATGCGCAGGCTGCTAGGCAGCTGCCCTGGTCACAGGATTTTACAGCATCTAAAGGGTAAAAGGGATCTCTTTGGGTTTGGACCCCACTGGGAGCTGGGTAGCTGAGTGCCGGTGACGGGAGCACTTCTTTAACTGTTCTCAGTTAAGCCTTCAGCTGGTGGGGGACGAGGTTCAACCTTGGATCCGTGTCTGCAGCAGGCAAGCGCCTCTGGCTCAATCGGCCCCCCTTGCTGTCTTAGCAGACTAAAACCCAGAGCAAACGCACACGCCTTGCAAAGGAAGAGGAGCCGGGATCTCGAACAAATGTCAACATTTTATTAAGATGACGTTCAAAGAAAAAAAAAGGGTACGGTACAGCGTTTAGGCGCAAAAGTTTCTGGTGATCAGGGAACAACGTAGAGATTACCCAGGGGGTGCGAAGTTCGGTTTAAGATCGGGTGGCATAAGGAATACATAATCTGCAATAGCCCCGACTGGGGGTAAAAGGTTAACGTACAGACACTGAGTTAGGAGGGTATGTTGTCCATGTGAGGGCTAAGTTCAGGTGTGGAGTATAACGAGCAGATACGACGATGAGGATGGATTGACCCGCATTTGGTGAGTTTGAACGTTCAGTGTTTTTTAATCTTTTCCATAATCTAGTTTAAGCAGGGTCGCTATGAACTCTACCCTGCCATCTGTTGGTGATCTGTTGTAAAGGCCTTTTGAGGCTGCTGTCATTTGCATGGTTCCACCCACCCCAGATTGCATGATGGGAGTGCTTGTCCAAAGGGTCATTTCAGCTGCTGTGGGATCCCCAGTCTCTTTGTTATTGGGGCAGGAGTAATGCAGTGTATTTTGCTGTTCGTTTTGGATCAAGAAGAGAGTAACTGTAGCTGGCATTTGAGGCCTGAGAGTTTCACCCTCGCCTGAAAAGTACTCATCATTAAGGGGTCTGGGTTCCCAATGCCCAAGGTTTGTGTGAGGCTGCAATGGATGTTTGTTTGGCCTGTTCCTGTTGGCTTGGTTCTTGGTGTCTAAGGACAGAGATATTTTTGAATCTCTTTGAGTTGTTGTTAGTGGTGCAGTTGTTTTTCTTAAGCTTATACCATTTGATCTTTTTCAGGGTGTGTTCTGGTTCTGAGAGGTAAAAGACAGCTGCTGTGTGTGTGGTGTTATGGAGTGAGGTAGCAAAGGTTGATTTGCAGAGGTGGTGTATGTACCACAAAAGTTGTGGGGGCCCACCCCCAGCTCTGGTCCCAGAGGCCAGAATTTGTGTAAACCCACCCATTGACCTGTTACTAAGAATCTGGTTTCAGAGTGTGTCACAAAAAGCTGTGTCCCACAGCTTAACTCCCAGAATCCAATCTGCAAAATTTTCTTGCTGTCTGAGTGGTAGGGAACCTTTTCCCCAACTATGGAGTTGTTTTCAACTTCTAGTGTGGAAAAGAGATCACAGCCTAGCCCTTTAGGAATACCTGAAAACTGCATTTAGTCACTAACCACTTTTTATCTATGGCTAGTTCTAAATATGGGTTAGAAATACAAAACATCCTATTTTTAAACTGGAGAGACACAAAGGACATAAAATGTGCATTTAAAGATTTCACAAAAAAGCCATAGCAATAAGTACAAATATTTTTTTTCAATTTTTCTTATTTCACCATGTTTTGGAACCCATGTCCCTTGCCTAACGAGATTTATGTAGGTTCGGGTGAGTCCCGAAATCGTGAACCGCTAAGTTCCGTTCTACTGTCCTTGATTCATATCACTGGAATAACTGCACTTTATTACCACTGCCCTAATAAGAAAGAGACTGAGGATCCCACAGCAGCCGAAATGATCCTTTTGACAAGCACCCCTATCATGCAATCCGCGGTGGGTGGAACCATGCAAATGACAGCAGCCTCAAAAGGCCTTTACAACAGTCAGCTGCAGCGGCACAGGAGGCGGCGAACAGAGCGGCTAACAGGGGAGTTTTAGTGGGAGTTTCCAGGGGGAAGTTACAGGGGAGACCCAGGCAGAGGAACCAGGAAGGCAGACTAGGGAAGAGTCAGGGGTCTGCCAGCAGCCCAACGCTTGTTGGTGGCCTGCGGTGCGGTGTGAGGCGTGGATTGCCAGGCACAGACTTGGAGCGCTATGATGGAGGCGGAGGCAGCAGGTGCAGACACACTGAGGATGACCGGATGCGATAGCTGCGGCATGTACATGGTCCTAGAGGGAGCACCTGAAAGGAGTTTCATCTGCATGAAGTGCCGCCTGATAGAGCTGCTGGAGGAAATGGTAAGGGGACTGGAGATGCAAGTGGAAACTCTGGCTGAGTTTAGAAGGGGGTTTGAGCAGATGATGGAACACAGACATGATGAGGCACAGGGGACAAGCTCAGATGAGCGGATAGAAGCAGGACCAAAGGACTCTGAGGAGGGGCTGCTGGGTGAGGAAAGTGGACGGTGGAAGCATGTGACTAAGAGAACCAGGCAGAGGAAAAGACTGGCCAGCGATGGAGAAATAGAACTCAGGAACAGGTTTGCTGAGTTGGGAAATGAAGGCTGCTGAAGGACAAATGACGAGGAAGAAGAGGAGAGCAGCTAGTCCTGCAGAAGGAGGGGAGGAATCGATGGAGGCGACACCAAGTACGAGCCATAGGAGGATTGTAAGGGCGAATACAAATTGAAAGGAATTGCGACCACCTGCTGTGGGGGATAGACCGCAGAATCGCACTGTCGCCAGGAAAAGGCAAGTCTACGTGATTGGAGACTCTTTACTGAGAAGAGTAGATAGGCCTGTAACTAGACCTGATCGGGAGAACAGAAGGGTGTGCTGTCTGCCAGGGGCTAAGATACAGGATGTGGACCTGAGGCTGAATACGATCTTAGCGGGAGCGGGAAAGAATCCGTTGATTATCCTTCATGTGGGAACGAATGACTCGGCTAGTTACTCGCTGGACTGTATCAAGGAGGACTATGCCAGACTGGGGAAGAGGCTCAAAGACATCGAGGCTCAGGTGATCTTCAGTGGGATTCTGCCGGTTCCTAGAGCGGGGCGACGAAGGAGTGACAAGATTATGGCGATCAACAGATGGCTTAGGGAGTGGTGTTATAAGGAGGGCTTTGGGATGTACGGTCACTGGGAAGCGTTTACGGATAGGCGACTGTTCGCTCAGGATGGACTTCACCTAAGCAAGGAGGGAAATAGAATTCTAGGATGGAGGCTCGCCGACCTCATCAAGAGAGCTTTAAACTAGGAAGTTGGGGGGAGATGGTTGGGAGATGTTCGGGAGATCTCCACGCCGGAATATAACCTGGAGAGGAAAGTAAATAAAGTGAGAGGGGATACCCTTGCGGTCCCAAGATTTGATCCAAGGAGGAATAGTGGAGTAGAAACCAGAGTAACGGGTGATGCTGGTGGTAAAAGGTCTCTGCACGACGGGGGAAAGAATGTCACTGATGCCAAACGCCGAAAATTAAAAGGTCTGTACACTAATGCGAGGAGCCTAGGCAACAAGATGGAGGAACTGGAGTTACTGGTGCAGGAAGTGAAACCGGATATTATAGGGATAACTGAAACCTGGTGGAATAGTACTCATGACTGGAGCACGGGTATTGAAGGCTATGTGCTGTTTAGAAAAGACAGGAAGAAAGGCAAAGGTGGTGGAGTAGCCTTGTACATCAATGATGAAATTAACTGTAGCGAAATAAGAAGCGATGGAATGGATAAGACAGAGTCTGTCTGGGCGAAAATCACACTGGGTAAAAAAGCAACTAGAGCTTCCCCTGAGATAGTGCTTGGAGTGTGCTACAGACCGCCGGGATCGGATTGGGATATGGATAGAGACCTCTTTAATGTCTTTAATGAAGTAAACACAAAGGGGAAATGTGTGATTATGGGGGACTTCAACTTCCCGGATATAGACTGGAGGACGAGTACTTGCAAGAATAATAGGGGTCAGATTTTTCTGGATGTGATAGCGGATGGATTTCTTCATCAAGTAGTTGAAGTACCTACGAGAGGAGATGCCATTTTAGACTTGGTGTTGGTGAGCAGTGAGGACCTCATAGAAGAAATGGTGGTAGGGGACAACCTTGGTTCGAGTGATCATGAGCTGATTCAGTTCAAACTAGATGGAAGGATAAACAAATGTAGATCTGGGATTAGGGTTTTTGACTTCTCGAGGGCTAATTTTAAAGAGTTAAGGAAATTAGTTAGGGAAGTGGATTGGACTGAGGAATTAGTGGATTTAAATGTGGAGGAGGCCTGGGATTACTTTAAGTCGCAGCTGCGGAGACTGTCGGAAGCCTGCATCCCGAGAAAGGGGAAAAAAACCATGGGCAAGAGTTGTAGGCCAAACTGGATGAGCAAGCAACTCAGAGAGGGGATTAGACAAAAGCAGAAAGCTTACAGGGAGTGGAAGAAAGGCGGGATCAGTAAGGAAAGCTACCTTGGTGAGGTCAGAACATGTAGGGATAAAGTGAGGAAGGCTAAAAGCCGCATTGAGCTGGACCTTCCAAAGGGAATCAAAACCAATAGTAAAAGGTTCTACAGCCACATAAATAAGAAGAAAACAAAGAAAGAAGAAGTGGGGCCGCTATACACTGAGGATGGAATGGAGGTTAAGGATAACCTAGGCATGGCCCAACATCTAAACAAGTACTTTGCTTCAGTTTTTAATAAGACTAGTGAGGAACCTTGCGATGATGGAGGGATGATAAACGGGAATGTGGATATGGAAGTGGATATTACCGCAACTGAGGTAGAGGCCGTACTTGAACAGCTCGATGGGACGAAGTCGGAGGGCCCGGACAATCTCCATCCGAGGATATTAAAGGAACTGGCGCGTGAAATTGCGAGCCCGTTAGCGAGAATTTTTAAGCAATCGGTAAACTCGGGGGTTGTGCCGTATGACTGGAGGATTGCTAATGTCGTTCCTATTTTTAAGAAAGGGAATAAAAGTGATCCGGGTAATTATAGGCCTGTTAGCTTGACGTCTGTAGTATGCAAGGTCTTGGAAAAAATTTTAAGGGAGAAAGTAGTTAAGGACATAGAGGTCAATGGTAATTGGGACGAATTGCAACACGGATTTAGTAAAGGTAGATTGTGTCAAACCAATCTGATCTCCTTCTTTGAGAAGGTGACGGATTACTTAGATAAAGGAAATGCGGTAGATATAATTTACCTAGATTTCAGTAAGGCGTTCGACACGGTTCCGCACGGGGAACTGTTGGTCAAATTGGAAAAGATGGGAATGAATATGAAAGTTGTAAGGTGGATAAGGAACTGGTTAAAGGGGAGACTCCAGAGGGTCGTATTGAAAGGTGAATTGTCAGGCTGGAAGGAGGTCACTAGTGGAGTCCCTCAAGGATCGGTTTTGGGACCGATCTTATTTAACCTTTTTATTATTGACCTTGGCACAAAGAGCGGGAATGTTCTAATAAAGTTTGCGGATGACACGAAGCTGGGGGGTATTGCTAACACGGAGAAGGACAGGGATACTATTCAGGAAGATCTGAACCACCTTGTAAACTGGAGTAATAGAAATAGGATGAAATACAATAGTGAAAAGTGCAAGGTTATGCATTTAGGAATTAATAATAAGAATTTTGGATATACGTTGGGGGCGCATCAGTTGGAAGCGACAGAGGAGGAGAAGGACCTTGGGGTACTGGTTGATAGCAGGATGACTATGAGTCGCCAATGTGATACGGCTGTTAAAAAAGCAAATGCGATTTTGGAATGCATCAGGCGGGGTATATCCTGCAAGGATAAGGAGGTGTTAGTACCGTTATACAAGGCGTTGGTGAGACCACATCTGGAATACTGTGTGCAGTTCTGGTGTCCCATGTTCAAGAAGGATGAATTCAAACTGGAACAGGTTCAGAGACGGGCTACAAGGATGATCCGAGGAATGGAAAAACTGCCTTATGAAAGGAGACTCAAAGAGCTTGGCTTGTTTAGCCTGGCCAAAAGAAGGCTGCAGGGGGATATGCTTGCTCTATATAAATATATCAGGGGGGTTAACATTAGGGAGGGAGAGGAATTATTTAAGTTTAGTACTAATGTAGGCACGAGGACGAATGGGTATAAACTGGATATTAGGAAGTTTAGACTTGAAATTAGACGAAGGTTTCTAACCATTAGGAGAGTGAAGTTCCGGAACAGCCTTCCGAGGGAAGTAGTGGGGGCAAAAGACTTTCCTGGCTTTAAGACAATGCTTGATAAGTATATGGAGGGGATGTTATGATAGGATCGTTAATTTGGGCAATTGATCTTGGATTACCACCAGATAGGTCTGCTCAATGGTCTGCGGGGAGATGTTGGATGGAATGGGAACTGAGTTACTGCAGAGAATTCCTTCTTGGGTGCTGGCTATTGACTCTTGCCCACATGCTCAGGGTTTAGCTGATCGCCATATTTGGGGTCGGGAAGGAATTTTCCTCCAGGGCGGATTGGCAGGGGCCCTGGAGGTTTTTCGCCTTCCCCTGCAGTTTGGGGCACGGGTCGCTTGCTGGTGGTTTCTCTGCAGCTTGAGGTCTTCAAACCAATTTTGAGGATTTCAATAACTCGGTCCTGGGATAGGGGTTGTTATAAAATTGGATGGGTGGGGTTCTGTGGCCTGCCTTGTGCAGGAGGTCAGACTAGATGATCAGATTGGTCCCTTCTGACCTATGAGTCTATGAGTCTATGAGATCACCAACAGATGGCAGGGTAGGGTTCATTCTCACCCTGCTTACATCCTCCCCGCAGCCAAGAATTGGTGGTCCTGATAAATCACATTCTCTATTATATCAACTCATTGGTAATGAATGCGAAGTTATGGCTAGCAAAAGTTGTCACTCATCTCTGCTTTGTAGCATCCAGCTTAGCCCTTGTTAACACAAAAGTCAGTGGATTTTTCTCTATCCACACCTGAAACTGAGCACCACACAAGTAGTCTCAAAATTTCTTAAGGATGGCCCATTTCAAGACCAAGAACTGCAGCTGGTGGATGGGATAGCGAGTTTCGCTATCAGACAGTCCTCAGCTGGCAAAGCCTACAGATTTACATTTCCTTCTACTTCCTGGTACAGGACTGCTCCCAGACCTTCCACACTGGTATCAGCATGCAGGATAAACGGTTTGTTTGGGTTAACAAGGACTAGGACTTGCACATGAATCAGGCAAATAATGATTTCCCATAAAGCCCTGTCACTTCTCTCATCCCGCCATGTCCCAAATGGAGAAGAGAGGAGCCCCTCCTATGTCCCAGGCCAGGAACACTGGGGAGCGGTGGGGGAATGAAGTGTTCATGACTCAGTCCAGGTTTGCTAGTGCTGCAGAGAAGAAGAGTTCCTTTCTCAGTCTAGGTCAACTGGAATTGTTGCAGTGAGGGAAAGATGTCTCTCATCTGGATCTTGGATGCTTTGGTAAGAGGGGACAGGCAGAGGCTTTTTTCTTCCCTGTGCAGCTCAAATTGCACAATTCTTCTCTGCTTTTTGCTCCAGCTTGATTTCTCTCTTGCATCTCAATTTTCTCTTTCCTGATCTCATTCCAGAGCATTCATAGCCCAATTCTCTATCCTAACCCTGAGTCCTCTACTGCACCCTCAATGTCTCATTCTAACCCCACCCCAGAGTCTGCACCCCCAGAGCCAGTGCCTTCATCCCTCTGCATTCCAACTCTCTGTCCCATGTAGCCTGATTTAGGGAATACTAATAATATTAATTTGGATAATTTGATGAAAATTTAATTTATTAGCTTACATTTAATTTAATTTAATTGAGTTACAAAGTTACAGTTGCATTACTGCTATTCAGAAGATACATATGGCATTATATGCAACAAAGTTTTGGTGAATATACTCACAGCCTTCCTTGATTACCTGGTGGTAAGAGACACAGGACCAGCCTTGCAGTTCAGGTTTCTCAATTCTTAATTGAAAGATGCAGTGCTTAGAAAAAGCTGGTGTTACTTAGGGTTTACTTGAATATGTTAAACTTTAGAATCAAAACCTAATAAACAAAGACTAAAAAGTTTGGGAAATCAAGCTTAGCCTAGTTCCCTTGAAACTTAAAGTTTAAGAACAAGTACAGCCTCCTGATAGTACATAGAGAGAGAGTGGAGGAAGTAAGTCAGAATGATAGAGCAAAGTGCTCTAGCGAGGTGGGTTACCTCTTTTATAGGGCACAAGGGCCTGAAATCCTTCCTCCTATGCCCAAATTTCATTCCTCACCCATAAAACATTAGGGTACGTTTACTTCATAGGCTAGTATGTTTGTGCTTGGTGATGACATGTACATATGCACATAAGTTACCTTGTAGTGTACTGGTTAAATCTGTGGGTACAACACTGAAAAAAACCCTATGCCATTCTCCATTGTCGATTGGTCTAGGTAAAGGTCTTGGACAGGCATGGTTACTTATCTATTTAAGTAACCTGATAAAGGGGGAGGAGCAGGGGCTGGAAGAGGTGGGCGTGGTTGAGGAATGGGGCAGAAAGTTGCAGGATGGGAAGAGATGGGACAGGGGTGGTAACTTGGGGAAGGGGTGGAGTAGGGGCGGGGCCTGGGGACAAAAAGGGGGATTTGTCCTTGATCCCAGACCCCTCTAGGGCCGGTCCTGAAGGGAAGCGCTGACTATCACAGTGACAATACAACTGACCAGCCTTGCGGGGGAGGCTGAGGGAGATCTGCACCCATCAGGTCTCTTCTCTCCCCCAAGGTGAGCCAGACACTGCTCTCTCCTGGCTCTCACTCTAGCAGCTGGACGCCAATGAGCCATTTCCCCACAGGAAGTGCATTGAGTGCCCCTGTGGTGCTGGGGGGTGGGGCTGGTGCTGCTGCTGGCTGTGGGGCTGGCAGGGGGTTGATGTCTGCCCAGACTCTCAGCTGCCAGGCCGGAGGGGGCACGTGGGACCTTACCAGACTGGCTCAGTGAAGACGGGGGGTTGACAGAGCAATACAGACGCTCTCCAGAGCACGGAGCAGCATCCGCCCATGCAGCCAGTCAATGAGCATTTCCCACAGCCTGGAGCCGAGGGGGAGGCAGCAGTTGCTGTTCCAGCTGCTCAGGGACAGGCCCTGTCAGCAAACAGCCACTTCTTACTCACCACAGCTAACGGTGCAGGGTTCCTCCGGTGGGGGTATGAAGCAGCCGTTTTGTTTTCCTCTCCTTTTTGTGTGCAACTGCTGATAAAAACATCCCAGACAGAGAAGCAACAGGCCAAAACACTGTCTTGCAGGTGCTAATGTAGCTCAGCTGGGAGAGCGTTAGACTGAAGATCTAAAGGTCCCTGGTTCAATCCCAGGCTTTGGCAGGCCCTTTCGTTCCCCTTTGTGCAGGGATGGCTTGTTTTCTGGGAGCACAGCAGTACTTGTACCCAAGATAAGTTACTGATCTTGGGCTCTGCAGTAGGAAAACATAGAATGGGCTTCTGCCCCTAGTTGACCCACCTGACCTTTAATAATGAGAGCTGTCTTTCCCAACATGGTAGGAAGAAAGTGAGGCAGGGCAGCCCTCAGGAATGGTGCCAGAGGGCTGCTAGGCAGGGATTGGGGATGAAAACTCCTCTGTGCGGCTGAGCAATGGCAGTACCAGGGAAGGGGCATCTGTAAAAGTGACCCCACACACCTCTCCTCCTCTGGGCACCTAGAGCAGAGGCAGCTGGTGCTGACAGCTCCAAGGGAAGGCTTAAAAGCCACAGAGCAACTGAGGTCAGGGCTAGAGGAGGGCAGGACCATGCCTAGGTGTGGCCTTCAAACATGCACAAAAACACCCAGCCAGCCTTCTCCCTTCCAGGCCGAACACCCACTGAAGGTCACCAGCATGCAGGGCAGCTGCTGATGCTCTGTGGTCAACATCACAAGATGGTAGGAAGGCAGGGCCAGCCCCCATGGTGGGGCCTCTGACTGGTCCCACTCACAGTGCTCACTTTTGCAGTGGGGCAGGAGATTTTTCCCCAAGAGGCTTTTTCCCAGCTGGTGAGAAGCAGAGAAACACCCAGGCTCCCAAGGTGCTATGTAGCAAACCCCCTCAAGCACAGGGACTGGCGCACATTTGGAAGAGGGAAACTGCTCTACACACTAGCCCGGGCTGCCGCCCATTTTCTTTGGCAAGTCAGGAAGGGCAAAGGCTAGACCAGAAGCACCTGGGACTTCTGCCCCAGCCTTTGTGACACCCATCCCCCAACTCCTTCCCAGGGCTCTAGCTGAAGCCAGAGCATTGGCCTGAGCAGCCAAGAAGAGGTTCCAGCCCTGAAGGGAGCAGGACTTTTAGCCCAAAGGTAAAACTGGACAAGCACAACCACGAAGGGACTCGAACCCTCAATCCCCTGATCCGAAGTCAGATGCCTTATCCATTAGGCCACATGGTCACACGAAAAAAAAGCCCTCCAGGCACTTCTTTGGAAAAGACAGACACTGATGCATCTGACAAAGTGGGGATTCACCCACGAAAGCTCATGCTCCAATATGTCTGTTAATCTATAAGGTGCCACACGACTCTTTGCTGCTTTTGCAGACACTGTGTTTCTCAGGTCAGCTACTGAGGGGGGCCGAGACTCTCTGAGCACAAGAAGTCGAGTTTCCAGTGAGATGTGAGACTTAATTCTCTGGAGCCGGGTGCAGGGCTTTGGCAGGGAGGCTCAGGCATGGGGGACTGTGGTGCAGCAGATGGACCAGCTGTCTAGGTGCGGAGATTTAATCTCACTGAGGAGGAGGAGGAGGAATCCTGCTGATAGGCAGTGTCCACAGCTGGTGCAACCACTAGGCGAACTAGTCAGCCACCTAGGGTGCCAAGTGTTTCGAGGAACCAAAAGCCACACTCAGAGGAGGCAGTGGAGTGGAGATGAGCTGGGGCAGGGGGTTGGGGGGGTGCGGGGAGAGGGCTGCCCGCAGCAAGTAATGGGGGCGGGAGCATGCAGGGGAACCGCTCCCTGTCCGAACTCACCTCTGCTCCGTCTTCTCCCCTGAGCACGCCATCCCCGCTCTGATTCTCCTCCCCTCCCAGGCTTGCTGCACTAAACAGCTGATTGGCACCACAAGCCTGGGAGGCAGGAGAAGTGGAGCAGTACCGGCATGCTCGGGGAGAAGGCGGAGCAGTGGAGAGCTGGGGTGGGGAGATGCTGCAGGGGGGGCTGCCTGGCTCTTCCCAATGGCTCCTGCCCCTGCTCCGCCCCAGTCCCGCCCTCCTGCCCCTGCACTCACTGCATGGTAAGTGGAGTGACCCAGCCCCTGCCTGGTCCACTCCCCTGGTTCCCAGCCATGCTGCCAGCGAGTGCTGTGGGGTGCTTTCCCCCACTCCCCAAACTTGGGAGCCAGGGGAGTTCTATGGCCCTGGGTCTCTCATCCCTCCAGCCCCTCCCCTGCCCCCAATATCCCTCTTGGGCTCTGTGGGGCTGGGTCCCTCTCCCTGCCCCTGGGCTCCCCGCTGCACAGCATGTCCTGGGAGTGACTCAGTTTCCCTGGACCAACATTTCACCACTCCACACATGTCTCTTCTGTTCCCCACCTCCCTCCACCCCATCCCATTTTCGCTGCACTCCAGGCTGGGTCTCTGCCAACCCCCTCTCCTCTGCTCCTGACCCCAATATCTCCTGCCCCTATGGGAAAATGGGGCTGGGTCTCTCCGTCCCCTCATCCTCTCCCCCAATATCTCCCTGCCCCTATGGGTCTATAAGGCTGGGTCTCTCCCTCTCCCATTCTCCCCTCATCCCCTCCCCCAATATCTCCCTGCCCCAGGCTGTGACATGCTATGACGTGTGCTGGGGCTGTGACGTGCTGGGGCCAGGGCTGGGTTTTTGCCGCCCCAAGCGGTGGGGAAAAAAACAACAACCCACGATTGCAATCGGTGGCAGCTCCACTGCGCTGCCTTTTTCTTCGGCGGCAATTCGGTGGCAGCTCCTTCCCTCCGAGAGGGACCGAGGGACCCGCCGCAGAATTGCTGCTGAAGAGCCCGACGTGCCGCCCTTTTCCCTTGGCCGCCCCAAGCACCTGCTTGCTGAGCTGGTGCCTGGAGCCGGCCCTGGCTGGGGCTGTGACGTGCGCTGGGGCTGTGACCTGCTGTGACCTGCTCACTCCCCAAGGGCAATTCACTCCCTTGAAACCAGCAGGACAGAAGGTGTCACGTGTCCATGGGCGGGGTTATGCAGATGAGCAGTGTCTGGCGGCAGTAGGGAGAGCAGCGAGATGAACCGAAGGAGCCGGGCAGAGAGAATTCTCTGTGTGTGGACAGAATCCGGTGTGGGGAGTTCGTGTGGGGAGTGCCTGCACCGGAGTCACTTCGGGGCAGTGATTGCCACTGAGCTACGTACTGACAAAAGGTGTGTGAATGGGGTGTGGTGCCTGGCTGGGAGCAGCTTGTGGTGATAAGAAAAGGGGTGGGAGCAAGAGGTCCTGTCCTAGCAGGGGGTATATACCCTGAGAGGGTGTTTTGTGGGTGCAAGTAGGTTTGGGGGTTTCCTACAATGACCAGGGTTGTCTGGTGGGTGCAGCTAGAACCCTCCTAACCCCACTAGTTTTCTCTGTGTTGGGGGGGGCAGATTCTGTGATGTCACATTCCCTGGGGGAGGAGTTTGAATCATAACTGCAAAGTGGGAGAACAACTCCCCCCACTCCTGCTCAGTCTCCACTAGGGGGCTGGGCTGGGATCTCTAGGGAGGGAAGCACAGGGAAAAACAGTCTCCCCTATGGAACCCAGGAGTCCTGGATCCCAGTCCCCCTGCTCTAGACCCCCTCCACTTCCAGAGTCAAGGATAGAACCCAGGGGTCCTGGTGTCCAGCCCCCTCCCTGCTCTGACCACTAAACCCCACTGCCCTCCCAGGGTGGTGCAGGGGTCACTGGGTCTGTGTCCCAGCTCTGCTAAGGGCCTTGACTGATTTTCCCAAAGTGCTTCCTTCTGAATCTAGCTGACAAAGTGGGAATTCACCCACAAAAGCTCATGCTCCAATACGTCTGTTGGTCTATAAGGTGCCACAGGACTCTTTGCTGCTTTTACAGATCCAGCACATCTGCCCCCTCTGCCCGGTCACTGCCCACCCCCGTGTGGGGGCACCAGCATTGTGCCGAGTCATGATGGGAAATTGTCCAAGCTGGCCCAGGGGAGACGTGTGTATCCCTGCTGCCCTCTGCTGGTGGGGCTGAGCCCTGCTCTGTGTGTGTGAGTCTGTGACACTGTTTGTATCAGTGTGTTGCTGGGCTAACCAGTAGGAAATGGCTTTGCAGAATTTTGTACTCTGCAGCAAGTGACTGACACACACACAAAGGGACTCACACAATCCCAAGAACGCTCACACACAACACACCCAGAGGGACATGCTAGCCCAACCCCCAAAGAAAGAAACAATCACACCCGCAGCCACACTCACAATCACCCCCCTACACACACCATACTATTCACAAAATTGTGCTCAGAGACACAACTGCACGCAGTTCACTCCCACTGCTCCAAATAGAAGGACCTCCTGCCCCACACAGTTGGACAGCTACGAATGACAATGATCCCCTCATGCTGGATCATCTGCTTAGCCCCCCACTCCCTCTCGGGGCACGCTGTGTGGCGTGGCTGGGGATTGTGCAATGGCCCAGCACCAGGCAATGCAGAACGGACACCACACGCCCTGCCCCGCCTCACCTGAGCTGCTCTCCAGGTGCATTGGAGCCCAGCACCCCACACCTTGGCACTCCTGCCCCACAGGGGGTGAGCTGAAGCCCCTGCCACACTCTGCAGAGGGGAGAAGGGTCAGGCCAACCAGCCATTGTAAGATGGGGAAATCACTATCAGGGTCAACAGTATGGGGGCTGTGACATATGGAGAAGCGGTTGTTGCGCTGGCAGAGGGCAGTAGAGCATGCACATACACACAATTGCAAACAAACACATGCATGAATCCAGCCACACACACACAATTGCTAATATACACAATCACTCGCAGAAATCCAGCCAACACCAACACAAGCCTGGGAACCAGGGGAGCAGAGCAGCCTGGGGCTGGGTCACTCCACTTCCCACAGGAAGTAGCCAGCCCCCCTGGTCCCACGGTGGCCTGAGGCCAGCCCCCTTCTGCTCCCCCCCATGGAGGCCTGGGGCCTCAGCCTGCTCTGCTCCCCTGGCTCCTAAGCTTGAGGGGAGGGAGGAAACCACCTCACACACTCGCTGGCGGCATGGCTGGGAGCCAGGGGAGTGGACCAGGCTGGGGCTGGGTCACTCCACTTACTATGCAGTGAGTGCGGGGGGGCTGGGGTGGAGCAGGGGCCGGGGCCATGGGGAAAAGCTGGGCAGCCCCCGCTGCAGCAGCTCCCCACCCCAGCTCACCTCCGCTCCACCTTCTCCCCTGAGCATGCCGGCGCCGCTCCACTTCTCCTGCCTCCCAGGCTTGCTGTGCCAATCAGCTGTTTAGTGTGACAAGCCTGGGAGGGGAGGAGAATTAGAGTGGGGGCTGCGTGCTCAGGGTAGAAGACGGAGCAGAGGTGAGCTGGGACAGGGAGCGGTTCCCCTGCACACACACCCCTCCGTTACTTGCTGCAGGCAGCCCTCTCCCTGCGCCACCAGCGCCCCCTGCCCCAGCTCACCTCCACTCCACTGCCTCCCCTGAGTGCACTTTTTGGTTCCCCCAACCACTTGGCACCCTAGACAGCCGACTAGGTCGCCTAGTGGTTGCACCAACCGTGGACACTGCCTATCAGCAGGATTCCTCCTCCTCCTCCTCCTCCTCCTCAGTGAGATTAAATCTCCACACCTAGACAGCCGGTCTATCTGCTGCACCACAATCCCCCATGCCTGAGCAGCCTGCCCAGAAGGGGTAGACCTCTGTTGTTTTTTTTGTCTTTCAGATAATCAGAGAAAACTGATGCCAGCTGAACAGCATTCAACGTACCATGCATTTACTGGCACAATGGGAATTGTGTTTTGTGTTCTGTCTTGTGGTGTTTGTCTCGTGGCTGGAGTTGTTGTGTTTGGTGTTTTCATGGGATGGTCTGGTTTGGAATCAGGAGAATGTGATATACTAAAGTCTAATGCATTTCCTTAAGTAAGAAAAGGAATCTTCATTGGCCAAGTCTTTTAATTAAAAATTGTTGTTAAAATTTGCATACCAACAGTCTTTGAAAGCAAGGACATGAAAAGTTAACCCACTCCCCATATTGTACATGGGATCCTTCTGGCTACCTCAGATTTCTAGCCAGAGGGCTGGGGATGGTGGGAAGCTATTGGACTAGAGGTTGTATTAAATGAACTCCTCAAAGTGGGTGTGCTTGTCCTGGCTTGTTGCTCCAAAGCTCTGTAATAAGGTTATTTTAGTGGAAGGGTATATGTGGCATACATTCGTTAAATAATAAGACTAATGTACTGTATAATGGCAATGTTTATGTGTTCATTGTTGGAAAAAGGTGTATAAGTGAAAAGTGGAAGTTTCCTTTGTAGGTTAAAAGAAGCCAAAAAGGGGAAAAGGAAAAAGAACAGAATGAGTTAACTGGAAAAAAAGAATTAGCTAGCAAGCTCAGGCTATAGATAAGACACTGACTCCATTCAAGGACACTGCTCACAGTTAAGACTTGGCTAACAACCAGGAAAAGGAGGGCTTGAATATGCCCACACACCTATGAGATCTGAAAAACACTGCCTGGCACTAATGAAATGTGTTGTTTCTTTTCTCACAGGTAAAGAAGCGCTACCCAAAGACCCTAGCAGCCCTGCCACTCCTTGGAATCAGGAAACTGGATTGATGTAAAGGTCCACCAATGAAAGACTGCCTTGGCTCCATGCTGGAAAGGCCCTTATTAAGTCCTGCTGACTACCAACACCACTGTGAAGTGCCGAAGACTGACTGTCTGTACCTATGATTCTCACTGCAAAAAGACCCCTCCACATTGGGAGAATTCTCCTACTGAAGATTAGCCTGTTTCGCCTTCTAGCTCCACTGTGCCTTCTGGACAGCAGGGAAAAAGTACAAGGTGAAGTGCTAGTAACCTCTCCCTTGTCCACTGACAGATCTATTGTGCCTTTGAATTTTTCTAGTAAAAGCAAAACCATTACAGGGTGATGTGCTGGTAACCTCTCCCCTGTAGGATGCTGCACTACAACTGTTTTTGGGAAAGAAGAAGAAACACTCGCTCCACTGAAATTGCCAAAGTCCAGGAATTCCTGACTAGAAAGGACATTAAGAACTGACCCTGGTGAAGAAACAAAGAATTATACACTGGCCGGAGGACATTTGTAGGACCCATGCTTGGGAATGTGGTATTGATTGGGTTTTGGGGTTTATTCTACAGGCTGTGCCCTGTGTTCTGGATAAATCCTTCAGCATGTATTGCTCTCTCTAATTGGATTTTAAATAACAAATACCCAAAGAGTTTGTTCTGCCACTAGAAATTTTATCCGTATTGAAATCATTCCAGTGACTAATAATGTAACCCCCTCCTATGCTATTAATGTTAATGCCTTTTGACAGTACCTGAGAATAGTTAAATAACATTTGTATTATAGTACTACACCAAGGAAAGATGGTATTGAATATCACTGAGGCTGGGAAGGCATTGCAGTGGGATCTAGTATGTGTAGGAATTCAGGATTTCCTGAATGACCAGCTGATGGCCATTCGGAGTGATCTTGAGTACCAGACTTGGCCCACTGCCCTTACAGATGCATCAGGAATACCATCTGATCTGTGATTATGGAGACATACTTGGACACTTTCTGGGTGGACGTGTGGCTTCACAGGGTGGGCTGTGCGCCCTTATAGGGGATGAATGCTGTACTTATGTCCCAGAAAATGCACAGGATATTAACAAGCACATCATGTCAGCCGAACAGACTTTTGAACAGTGGAAAGCTGAGGAAAGGGAACCCACTATTTCTGATTCCCTCTGGGTCTGGTTACTCAACCTGGGGAAACTAGGGGAAGGCATTGTTCGCCTCCTGCTCACTGGTGTGGTGTTGTGTATCGTTACTCTTCTCTTGCTTGCTTGCTGTAAAGCACCCCAGCTCCCTAGAGCTTAATCGCATGTTATCCTTTGAATGTGAGAACACTGAGCCAAAAGTTTGTTGAGTATTCTCAAAGGAGGGGGTTGTTGGTGTCACTAGGCATAAATATAGGTAGCTTGGGAGGGTGGACGATCACGAGTGCCAATGAAGCCCTCCTGCTCAGGCCTCAATGAACCATTGTTCCTCCATGTTAAACACTTTGTGTAACCTAGTGTAACTTAATGTACTAATAGCTGCAAAAATGTAGTGTTAGCAGTTAGTTTTTGGTTGTAACAGCCAGTTTTGTGCTGTAACACGCTGAAGCGAGCTCAAGGTTGTTTTGAATACTGTATACATGTCTCAGCAGCGGAGAGGGGGGAGGAAGGGGGAAGACAAAAGATTGAATGAGAAAAGATACTGCAGCTGGATGGGAAAGGAGGGGGGAGTGAGAGATCAGCTAGTCAGCAAGAAAAAGTTTTGTAGTAAACAACTGGGATATAAAAGGAAGAAACTGCTTGTTTTAGGTGTGCAGGATTTGAGATTGTTATTTCTCCCTTGCACCTTATTTGAGCTCAAATAAACTTGGTTGTTTGCTTCTCCACCCTGGTGTGTTTATTGGCGCTACGCACTCTGGGCAACGAACCCCGCTGCTGCTGCTTGCCTCGGGCACCCTGTGCCGGCATCACCACCAAGTACAATGCTTGTTGATACCGGCTCTTAACCCCACTGAGAATGTTTTGGGGTCACTCCTTGCCTTTATCAACCTAGAGGACTGAGAGATTGCTAATTAACAGGTGCTCCAGTGGCACAATTGGTCAGTGCACAGTACTTATAGGGCAGTGCTGAGAAAAGCTATGCTGAGGTTGTGAGTTCAAACCTCACCTAGAGCACTGGTTTTCATTAACTAAATGGCTTCACCCCCCTCATTTGGCCCTATGGAATGTAGAATTCCAGCCCTGGGGACATTGAAGCAGGGGAGGAATCAAAAATTCCCCCTTCACTTATTACCTCCTCTCCAGAGTGCAGGTCAGAATCTACAATCTTTTCTCCCCCACCAGCCCCTGTGCCAGGATCCCTCCAGCAGAGCCTGGAGTCCTGCCCATCCTTGACCCCTGAGCCTGGGGAGGGAGAGGAGCAAGAAGCCATTGTTAGAGGGCTTTCCCTTCCCCTGCCCACTTCCCTGGCTCTTGTCATGCAGACAGCAAGCAGCAAAAGACCAGAAGTCCGAAGCGCAGACAAAGGGATGTTTACTGGGGTTAGTTTCCAAGCAAGCAGATTCTGAAGCCCTTCACATCAGTCAGGCTGATCTCTATACACGGACAGAGTCTGTTCCCCTGTGTTCCCTTCCCAGCTCTGACACCACAGAGCGTTTACCCCACATCCCTACAGACAATTCTTTCCTGGGTGCTGGCTGGTGAGTCTTGCCCACATGCTCAGGGTTTAGCTGATCACCATATTTGGGGTCAGGAAGGAATTTTCCTCCAGGGCAGATTGGCAGAGACCCTGGGGGGTTTTCACCTTCCTCTGCAGCATGGGGCATGGGTCACTTGCTGGAGGATTTTCTGCACCTTGAAGTCTTTAAACAATGAGTTGAGGACTTCAATAGCTCAGACATAGGTCAGGGGGTTGTTACAGGAGTGGGTGGGTGAGTCTGTGGCCTGCGTTGTGCAGGAGGTCGGACTAGATGATCATAATGGCCCCTTCTGACCTTAAAGTCTATGAGTCTATGAGCTCTGACACTGCAGAGTGTTTACTTCACATCCCCCTTCCCGGCTCCTACACTGCAGAGCCTTGCCTGTGTCCCTGTTCCCCATTCCCTATTCCCATCCCCCCATATTAGCAGCATGAGTCCAATTTCCCCGTTCACTTCCTGTTTGACCTCAGTTTATACAGTAATATTCTCAGCTAGAACTTAACCAATCATTTTACTGAAATGTAACTAACCAATTCTAACCTATTGTAACAGAATTCTCTAACCAATTACATCCCACTCCCCTAATTAACTTACACCCAGCAAAATTAATTTTGCAGCAGACAGAAACAATTAGAGAACCAAACAGATTGCCAATAGAAAAGTGGGGGCCATAAAGATAAACCCTACAGAAATAAGGGTTTCACAACCACACCCATGGAGAAGGGATTTCTTGCCAAATTAGATGCTCCCTTAAGGTCATGCATCCGACGAAGTGGGTATTCACCCACCAAAGCTCATGCTCCAATACGTCTGTTAGTCTATAAGGTGCCACAGGACTTTTTCCTCCTAAAGATCTGTTTCTTTATCTGGTGGTGACCTCAGGACCCTCCGCTACCAGCATCATCTGGGAACCCCGACCAGTTCAAGCTTCAGGGAGTGGTGAGATCCCCTCTCTCTCTCTCTCTCTTTTCATTTTTCCTTTCTACCTTAGGTATTAGCCTTTAATAATGTAGGTTATGTTGCTTTAGCCTCCTTGCGTAGTTATCACCTGTATTCAATAAATAACTTGTACGGTTAAGCTGGGTGCTTCTCTCTCTCTGGCTGAACCTTACTCTTGTGTTTTTAGCTTCCCCCATTCACTCTGCAGCAACACTTCTTTTACCTAAGCTAAAGATCCCTGCACCACCCAAATCCTGTGGGGTTTGCTCATCAAGTAGGTTACTGCCAGTACAATTGTGATGTGAAGGTGGGGACAGGGACGTGCTGAATCTGGGACACACAAGGGTAACAGCTTGACAGTGCTGATTGACCCGGTCCGCTCAGACTTGCTCTGTTAATGCATGTGTGCGTGGGTGTGTGCTCATCCGGTTTTGGAGCTGGAGAAACCCAGCCCTAGAGAGCCTAGGTCCTGCAGGATAGCTCCATTGGGAGGCGACTTGTGGGAAGGGAAAAGTAGAGCTCCATATGAGCACACAAGTGACACAAGCAGTACATTGATAGAATTACAGAATCCCCTTCCCCAGAAAGGTAACCCGAATAAATGAGCCTATCCCAAAGTAATGGGCAAATCTGGTAACATTTGTTCTTAGTTCGCTCTTGGGGCTAAGAGGCACCAGACGTGCAACCAGGTTTTCTCCAATCTTTCTGAATCAGTCTCTCATGTTTCAAAATAGTAAGTATAGCCAGGAAACGTGGATTAGTCTTATGTTTGTTTTCTTAACTTGTAAATGTGTCTTTTGCTGGAAGGATTTTTACCTCTGTTTGCTGTAACTTTCAATCTCAGGCTAAGTTGAGGGGAGGTCCCTCTGGGCTATATAAATCTGAATACCTTGTAAAACATTTTCCATCCTGATTTTACAGAGATAATTTTTACCTTTTCTTTCTTTAATTAAAAGCTTTCTCTTTTAAGAACCTGATTGATTTTTTCCCTTGTTTTAAGACCCAAAGGGATTGGGTCTGAACGCACCAGAGATTGGTGGGGGGAAAAGGAGGGGGGAAGGTTAATTCCTCTTTGTTTTAAGATCCAAGGAGTTTGGATCAGTGTAGCCTCTCAGGGTAACCCAGGGAGGGGAAAGTCTGAGGGGAAAAAGGGAGGGAAGGTTAATTTCTCTTTGTTGTCAGATCCAAGGGGTTTGGGTCTTGGGTTCCCCAGGGAAGGTTTGGGGGAACAGGAAGTGTGCCAAACACTATATTTTTGGCTGGTGGCAGCGTACCAAATTTAAGCTGGTAATTAAGATTAAAAGTGATCATGCAGGCCCCCACTTTTTGGAAGCTAAAGTTCAACGTGGGGAAAAAACCTTGATACCCCCTCCCAGAATGGACCTTGCCTGGGCGGACTCGCTGTGGGAAGCGCACGGAGGGTCAGAGGATGCTGAATGCTCCAAGGAGAGGCCCAGGAGGTGAAGACGTGTGAGCTTCTTGCCCTGAACAAATCTGCTCCAAGGGAGAGGAGGCTCCTCAAAGTCCTGACTGGCTTGGTGGGGAGCAGTTCCAGAGCATCGCCCGGTGACTCCGTGACAACTGGTGGCAGCGGCAGGGTGTACTGCACCCCGTGAATGGCGCTGCTTGCAGTAAGTGACTGGGGAGCAGTAAAACAAAGGAGGGATAATGAGAGCCAGGCGTGCTGAAGGCTCAGAGAGGGATGGTTTCAGGGAGCGGTTAACCTCTGGGAGTGTGTGACCAGCGAGAAGGACTGTTGGAGTAACGGGATCCCCCTGAGGAGTGCAGCGGACAGTCTCGGGGCGGAGGAGCTTGCTGCTTGACCATGGGAGACAGGATTTTTGCAGTGGCCCCATGAGCATATAGTATTCTATAGTATTGCAACTTTTTTTTATGGAAGGGGCCCCCCCACAGCCCTGACCCCCAGCTCCGAGCCCAGTCCTTCTGAGCTGGAAACCCCCTCGACTCCATCCCCCCCCACAGCCCTGACCCCCAGCTGACAGATAGTGTCCTTAACACAGTTATTGCTCTTTGCATCCTCTTGACTCTCCTAGTTTCTGTGGCCAGTGGTGAGGGAAGCTTCTGGAAGCTCAAATTGATAAAAACATACATGCGAACATCAATGTTGCAACAAAGACCTGAGGAAGTGGGTATTCACCCACGAAAGCTCATGCTCCAAAACGTCTGTTAGTCTATAAGGTGCCACAGGATTCTTTGCTGCTTTTACAGATCAAGACTAACACGGCTACCCCTTTGATACTTAACAAAGACTTGTTGGGCTATCTACCTTGTCACTAGAACATGACATTGCTCACAGCATTGACTTGGAGGAACTTGTTTCTAAATTTGCTAAACTTAAAGCACAGAAACATGAATTCTAAATTATAACATGTTACTCTGTGACTGTGTATTATCTATAATGTATGTGATTTTTTGGGGGTGGGGTGGGGAGGCGCAAGATGGAAGTTTCGCCTAGGGCGCAAAATATGCTTGCACTGGCTCTTCCTATGAGATGAGAAGCCATGTTTTTGTTCAATGAGCATTGAAGCTGAAAAGGGAGATGTTTTCCTCATTGATTTCTAGGCCCCCCCACTCTAATGCCCTAAACACCCCTTTCCTCCCACAGCCAGGAATAGAACCCAACGGTCATGACTACTAGCCCCCCTAATCCTGCTCCCCGTGACAAAGGAGAAGCTCTGAAACCCCTGTACTGGCCCCTCACCTCCCTGCTTGTGCTGCACTTGAAACCCAATGGGGTTTCCTTGGGCAGTTTTGACACTCCCAGGAAGGGTGCACTTTTAGGAGCAGGTTCCAAATAGTGCAATTAACCAGCCAGAAGGGGCAGCAGGTGTCAGCATAGGAGCCATTGAAATAACCCTGCACTTACTTAGATGCAGACATAATGAGCTCTATGGTTGGTAAACGTACAGAGACTCTGCTCCTGCTCATGAACTAGCAGCCCATGACCTGTAAACAGCTGCCATTTGAATACATCTGAAAGTTACACAGAACAACGATCTGTGTTAAAGGAAGGCTGCCATTTATTAGAGCCCCAATTGATGCCGTGTGCACAAAGAGAGGTTTCAATGTGTAACTGGGAGTTTGGTAAATTTTGGTTATTTTATTTTTCTAAGAAGTTCCTGTCCACCCCCAGTAGAGTTTTCAGTCCCAATGACAACTTACCAAATGTAATACAGACTAGTCCATTCCTCTCAAGTGGATGTGGTTCTTGTTCTTCTGCACATTGTAGCCCATGGAGGCCAAGGACCTGCAAATTTGTCTTCATGTGCCTTTGTTTAACTGATGAAAACAAACCTAGACACTTAGAGGATTGGAAGTGATTTCAGCTGGGGGACATGTTTGCTAGGTTTTTATGCATTTGCACAGGAAAACATTGAAGGGGTACATGTATTTCAGGGACCCCCATTTAGTGGAGCTCCTGAATATACTGGAAATAGAATCATTTTTACTGAAGAAACAGGTTTGTGAGAGGGCACTTGGATTTGAACCAAGGACCACTAGGAGCTGTAGTCAAACATGCTGCCACTGAGCTAAACCCCCATAACATTTGCATTGGCAAGTCAGTGATCTTAAGGATTTTGAAGGACAGGCTCTGCCTCAGAGAGCTCCTTTTCTATTCCCAGACCACAGGGGTTTTAAAAATGGGGTTTGATTAAATTTTATATACACATGTAGACACCACAGCTTGCACATACACCAGCATAGCTTCCCCCAGTGACATAGCTACCACCTCTCGGGGAGATGGATTAACTGCACGGACGGAACAGCTCTCTCCCCTCCACTTAGAGCATCTTCATTATTTATGAATAGGTGGGAAATAACCTCCTGAATGGACAGGAACCAATTTATCAAATATTGCTGTGTCTGCATTCAATATGGGGAACTGGTCATATTGGGCTGGATTAGTAGGAACATTGCAAGCAGATGAAGGGAAGTGATTATTCCCCTCCATTCAGCACTGGTGAGGCCACATCTGAAGCATAGCGTCCAGTTTTCACCCCCCTCCCCCCACTACAGAAACAAATTGGAGAGAGTCCAGGGGAGGGCAACAAAAATGATTAGGAGGCAGGGGACTTACGAGGAGAGGCTGAGGACAGCGCTGCCCAGAGGGGGGGGGCAGGAGGGGCAATTTGCCCTAGGCCCTGCAGGGGCCCCCATGAGCATATAGTATTCTATAGTATTGCAATTTTTTTTAATGGAAGGGGCCCCTGAAATAGTTTTGCCCCAGGCCCCCTGAATCCTGTGGGCGGCCCTGCCCAGCCTGTGGTGCTGTCCCCCCACTCCACCCCCTTCACTCATTCTCCTCCCTCTGAGGCCCCACCTGTGCTCTGCCCTCACTCCCATTTGGCCACTTCCCACACGTGCTCTTTGGCTGAGGCCTGCTGGTCCACCTTTTGCTCGCTCTTCTCCTCCCCCAAGGCCTCCTCGCACCTCTCCACCCTCTACCCCAAGGTCTGCCTGCTGCCCACACTTCTCTGCCCCCTCCCCTGAGACTCACTCTACCCATTGCCCACACCTCTCTCAGCCCTCCTCTGAGACCTGCCCTGCCCACACCTCTCTGCCCCCTCCCCTGAGACTCACCCTACCCATCATCCACACCTCTCTGAGCCCTCCCCTGAGACCCCTCTGCCCATACCTTTCTGCCCCCTCCCCCGAGACCTGCCCTGCCCACTGCTTGTACCTCTCTGCCCCGTCACCTGAGACTTACCCTATCCATCACCCACACCTCTCTACCCCTCCCCTGAGACCTGCCCTGCCCACCACTCATACATCTCTGACCCCTCCCCGGAGACCCACCCTGCCCATCGCTCACACATCTTTGCCCCCTCCCCTCTCTCTGCCCCCTCCCCTAAGACCAGCCCTGCCCACACCTCTCTGCCCCCTCCCCTGAGACCAGCCCTGCCCACACCTCTCTGCCCTCTCCCCTAGACCGGCCTTGCCCACCACTCACATCTCTCTGACCTTCCCCTGAGACCTGCCCTGCCCACTGCTTATACGTCTCTGACCCCTTCTCTGAGACATGCCTCGCCCACCTCCCACATCTCTCTGCCCCCTCCCCTGACATGACCTGCCCATCACCCACACCTCTCTGCCCCTCCCCTGAGACCCACTCTGTCCACCTCTTTCTTTGGTCATCTGTTGTTATTCCTTGAAACATCAAGGATGGAATAAAAAGCAGAGTTTACTCCAGGGTGAGGAAAGAAAGGAGCCATCAACCCCCCGGCAAAGCTCAGTGCCCCAGAGAAAACCTGCCCCCTGCTATTGCAATCACTGATGTACTGGGGATATGACAGGAAAGGGACTGTCTGAATGATCAAGGCAGGAAATGGACAACAAGCTACAGCTATGTCATTAACCACAAACAGGGCCGCCCAGAGGGGGGGCAAGTGGGGCAATTTGTCCCAGGCCCCGGGCCCTCAGGGGCCCCCATGAGAGTTTTTTGGGGCCCCTGAAGCGGGGTCCTTCACTCGCTCCGGGAGCCCCAGAAAACTCTTGCGGGGCCCGGGCCCCCGCAGCTTATTCCTCTCCCGGTCTTCGCCCTGAAGACCCAGCTGCACTTCGGCTGCGGGTCCCGTTTCAGCGGTAATTCGGCGGCAGGGGCCCCCACTGCGAGTCTTCGGGGCACTTCGGCAATGGGTCCAGGAGCAGAAGGACCCCGTGCGGCCGAATTACCGCTGAAGCGGAGGCACCCTGCCACCGAAGACCACAGGCCCCCAGAATCCTCTGGGCGGCCCTGACCACAAACGCACTCTCCTCATGCTCCAGCCAGAAGAGAAAGGGGCAGGAATTCTTGCTGTTCAGCCATGCACACACTTACAAAACGGCACAGCAGTGTGTGCGTTGTGGAAGCTGGTCTGAGGAAACCACTGGAATTGATCACTCAGTGAGAGCAGAACTAGAGTGCAGTGAGAGCCACATATCAAGCAAGTAGTTGTGGCTGAGCGGTTAAGGCAGTAGACTAGAAATCCATTGGGGTCTCCCTGTGCAGATTCAAATCCTGCCAATTATGGAGCAAGTTGTGGTTCTTCAGTTTTGACGGAGCTGAGTCTCGTCTCATTCTTAAGCTATGTCTACATGAAAGAATAACATGGCTTTAGTTAAAGTGTTTTAATTGAACAGCTGTTGCATGTCCACCCTATGCCCTGTGTCACCAGAGCACATCCATGCTAGTATCTCTTAGATGACCACAGAGAGCAGTGCATTGTGGTAGCTATCCCACTGTGCAACTGGCTGCAGGGTGCTTTGGAAAGGGTTTGCAATGCCTCACGGGCTGGTACAGCATCACATGATACAGTTTTCTGTTCCATGGGCATCCTACTAGATTGCCAGCTGCTTTTCAACTGCAATGTGCTTGGTGGGGGAGAAACAGTGTGTGCACTGCAGAAGAGTGAGTATGTCGGCACACTGTCTCTAAGTTCAGACAGCTGCTGGAAGCAACCAGTCCTGAGGCCGGGGGCAGGGGACAGCCCCGACATCAGCCCCCCTTCTCTCACTGGCTCAGCTCAGCACAGCACAGCACTCTCTGTCACACACACACACATACACGTACACACTGCTGCCTGCTTAGCTCTGTGTCGGGGTGCTGGAACAGGGGGGTTAGAGGGCCATGGCCCCACCACTCTTTACTGGCTGTTAGGACAAATGATGGAGGGGGGGAAGGGTGCAGTCTTGGGGAAGAGGCGTTCTGTGGGTGTGGCCTCGAGGGGAGAGGTGCTGTGAGTGGGGGTCCTTAAGGAAGGAGTGTCATGGGGGTGCCACAGTTCGGATAACAGTGCCCCCCCACTGTAAGGAAGCTTCTGCCACCCCTGCTCTGTGTTCGCAGAGCGGGAGAGAGCAGCATCCATGGCAGTGATTTGCTCCCCAGGGCTCCGGCAGGGGGGCTCGGGAGGTGATTTAAAGGGCCCGGGGCTCCGACCGCAGCAGGGAGCCGTGGGCCCTTTAAATCACCAGCCTGGGGAAGCCAGGCCGGGCTGGCACAGCGTACTGGCTCTTGCCAGTACCCCATACCGTAACATACCGGCTTACTTTCACCTCCGGAAGGTCCTCACGTGGATCAATAACTGGTTAAAAGATAGGAAACAAAGGGTAGGACTAAATGGTCAGTTTTCAGGATGGAAACAGGTATCTAGTGGTGTCTGTACTGGGACCAGGACTAGTCAACATATTAATAAATGATCTGCTGAGCAGTGAGGTGACAAAATTTGCAGATGATCCAAAACTACTGGCTTGCTTCCTAGAACGAACGCTCCTTGAGTGGGGTGATCCACAGGGAGTAGCTCAAACCTCCAAAGTGCCTGGCCAGGGGCAGGACATTAGCACAGCAAGGGAGGGGTGTGACAGTGACATCACAAAAGCCTTTTGCAGGACCTCAGACTATTGGTCAAAGGTGGTGGGGAAGTGATGACCTCACAGAGAGATGCTGACATCAGCCAGGCAGGAGAGGGGCGAGGGGCCAGGGAAACCTCAGAGACCCCTGTGGCTTTGCTTCAGCAAGTCTCCTTCTCCAGGTCTCTCTTTGAGGACTGAGAGAGTATTCGGGTTCACGTACGTGAGCGCCAGGAGGAACTTCTTTCCAGTTTTCTCCTTCCCTTTTCCTGATTTTACTAGAAAACAGCCATCCCTGTTTAGAAGGTAAGAGCCTCCTCGAGGTTTGAAATCTGTTCAGTCTGATCCATCTGGTGACAGTTGAATTCTAGGCATGGAAAACACGAGGTCAAGGAGGCAGAATTTTATTCCACACCTGAGATTTTGTCCCTTAGAATCACTGGGGACATTAGGGTTTGTCCTTTGTGTTTCACCTTTTCCTCCCTCCATCCCTCCCTCCTTTCTCTTTGTCTCTTGCTTCTTTTGTCCTTTCACCTGTTCCCCTCCCAACACCAAGAGTGAGGGGTGTGTGTGTGTGTGTTGCGAGGGAGTGCTCTGTAGCTCCCACTCTGGGAGGTCCACCCAAAAATGTGGGGCTGAGATAGTGCTCGGGCAGTGATCCCCACCAGTGACCTGGGCCATCCTTTGGGCTGTCTGGTGAGAACCCTCAGCCTCCCATCCTGAGTCTCTACCCTGATTGGCTGAGCAGGGGGTTATTGACAGGGAGGAGACTCAGGTCCTTGTTCTTCTCTTTTACGACCAAGTAAATAAGTCATAACCAGTCATATGTTTGAAGAATTTTGCTGCTTCTCTGCATTAATGGTCTCTGAGCAGTTCGTGATTCTCTCTAACATTGCAGTTCTCCTCAGATACTTGCTGAATAATTACTGTGCACTGTTGTTGGTCTTGAGCTCATGTGAGAGCACTTTACTCAGGTCATTCCATGTATGAAATTCAAGATCTGATGGTTAGTTTCAAAATCAGGGCTCTTGAGTCCTTTTCCCAACTCTGCCACTGACTGGCTGTGTGACCTAAGACAAGTCAATTCTCCTTTCTCAGCCTTAGCTTCTCCCTCTTTCAAGTAGGGATAATAATGATCCGGTCTTACCTACCTCAACACACACACTGTCTCTCCCCGCACACAAACAGTCTCCACACTGCAGTTGAAAGGCAGCTGGCAATCTAGTAGGATGCCCGTGGAACAATGGGATAGAGAAACCTGCATCACTGAAAGTACAGCCATGAAGACACCACACACCAGCCTTTCCTAGCTGGCAAAAATCAAACCTCCACAGAAAGACCCCTATGGTGTCATACCCCAGCTCCCTAAGCCCTCAGCCACAACCACTTAACACAGGGGCCTTTCTACACTCTGGTTCTGTTCTCACTGAAGGGTCATTTCCAATTGTTTGCTCAGACCAGCTTCCCCAGCACACTCACTGCTGTGCAGCTCTGTACATGTGGCCATGGCTGAACAGCAAGAATTCCTGCCCATTTCCCTACTGGCTGGATCATGGTTAGAGTGTGTTTGTGGGTAATGATGTCGCTGTAGATTGTTCGTTTCCTGCCTTGGGAATTCAGACAGTCCCTTTCCCAACATATCTCCAGCACATCAGTCCCTGGCTGGGTCTCCTGCGCAGTGGAAAACATCCCTTGTTTGGTGCTGCCAAGGGGAACGTGCAGAGCTGAGATGTCCCTTGACTTGGATCAAAGGGGGATGTTGGATGGAATTTATCACACAACACTCCCTGCTCCCCAGAGCCCCATGGGGAGAATCCAGAGAAGGGGGAGTCATTTCTCCCCTGCACTCCCAGAAGAGCTGCTAGGACTCCTTCCTGCCAGCTACTCACCCCTGGATTCCTCCTCAGCTCCTGGGATCTTTCTGCTCCAAAGGCTCCAGAGGCCTGGGGTAGGGAGGGCGTCACTGCACAGTCTGAAACACAAGGGAGGTTTCTGGAATTGCAGGAAGGAGCAGAAAATGGAGAGGAAAGAAACAGAGAGAAAACGCCTCATCTCTCTCCCCTCCCCCTCCCAGCAAGAAATGTTATCAAGGATCAGCGTTAGGGGAAATGGTGCCCTGGGCAAAACTTGTACTTTAGCACTTCCCCATCGCCCCCGGACGATCCCCCTCCCCCTTTCCCCCCAGCTCCTGCACTCCCAACTCTTGCACCTCCTTCACCCCTATCTCCTGCCCCCTCCTGTGCCCTAACCCCTACACTGTGTCCCCTTTGCCCTTAAGTCCCACACTCCCTTCCTGTGCTACCAGCCACTGCCCCTCTGCTGCACCCCCTTCACCCCTAACCCCTGCACCGCCTCCTGCACCCACATGGGGACAGTGACCTGTGTGCATGGAGCAGCTCACGTTGCTTCCCGCTCCTCCCTGGAAGGCTGCTCCTCCGGGCACCCCTAGGGGCTGCGGGGGTGGGGTGCGGGGGCAAGAAGCAACATCACCTGAGTTCCTGCATCCGGGTCACTTTCCTCAGCCAGGCTGCATAAGGGGAGGGCAGAGAGCAGCAGCTTCTGATGCTCCCCTCACAGCACAGCCCAGGTGGGGAAAGTGACCAGGATGCACGGAGCACATAGTGTTGCTCCTCTCTCCCCCCAACCCCCTATGGGGCCATGGAGGAGCACTGGGGCAGGGGAGAGCAGTGAGCACCTTTGCACTGGCACACGGTGCCCTTTGACCCCCTGAAGTCCTGGGTGGCTGCCGGGGGGCCCCACCCCTAAGGCCAGCCAGGCTCCCCAGCACAAACAGCAGAGAACACAGAGAGACTGGCCACACACTGAGCAGCGGTAGCCTGGGCAGCACATAATGGAGGCTCGGGGGGGCTCAGCCTCCCCAAACCTTGTGTCACCAAGGGGCAGTGGAGCCCATGACTAGGGGCCCTGGAGAAATTAGGTCCCCCTGGAAAAGTCTCCCCCATGTCAGCCCCAGGGCTGGAGGAGCTCTCACTCCGTGCTACGGCCCGGGGGCTGCAGCAGGGGCACAGAGCTTCTCTGGTCTTGGGGCCACAGCGGGGCAGGGGTAAAGGAGTGACAGGGTGGGGCTAGTGGGGGAAGGGGTGGAACAGAGGTGACATAGTGGATGGGGCCGTGGGTGGAAGGTGTGGCAGGGGGCAGAGCCACAGACAGAAGTGAGGGGGCCTAGTTCCAGTGCTGGGGCCCCTGCACTTGTTCTCCCTTCCCCTGGGCTTTGGCATCACTAGCCCCTGCTTAACGTGTAGGGTTCAGTGGTCCCCAAAATGTGGGGCATGACTCCTAGGGGAACAAAGAGGAAGATTCATAGGGGCACCTCAGGGGCTGAGCCAGCCCCCATGGAGGGAGCACCAGTCAGCCCGACTCTGTCCCAGCTCTTTTCCAACCCCACCCTCAGCCTGGGCCCCTGACTGCCAGCTCGGCCTCGACCCCCTTGCCCCTGTCTGCACCCCTCTCTTCAGCAAGCAACACCCCACTCCCAGCCCCAGTTTTCAACTGTGGCTCCGAGGGCCCACAGCCATGGATAAGAGAGCACAGTGTGAAATGTTTGGGGACCACTGCTTTAGGGTGACGTTCTGAATCACTTCTATGCAGTCCAATAGAAGCTATTCCTCATCCATCAGGACTGACTAAGTATGTTCTGCTGCCCTTCACTCATGCAGGAAGGATAATAACATTTCATACCACTCAGTGCTAAAGTGATTTGTAACCCGCCACCAGCTAAAACTGGTCATTTTGGGGAAGCGGCCCCATGCAGGACCGGTGCAAGGATATTTTGCGCCCTAGGCGAAACTTCCATCTTGCGCCCCCCCCACCAAAAAATCACATACATTATACACAATATACGGTCACGAAATTGTGTCCCAGACCTTTTTTTTTTATCTGCCATGAGGCTGCATCAACTGCAAACGAAAAAAAATGAAATTTTATTCCTATCAGTCCTTTTTCTTGTTCACTATTAAAAGTAAAGGATAGAGAATGCGTGTCACTTACTATAATTAACTATTTGAATTTCATCAACCGTTTGACTTAAATATTGATTAAGAGATCAAGATAACTTTCCCTTAAAATTAAGCAATGTTGATTGTAATCAGAAATACACCTTTTTTAGTCACGTATACGTCCTTCCTTCATATCAAAATCTGACTGGGAGTGCTGCGGAACCCATTCTGCCTAACTAGCCATGCACCTCCAAATGATTAAAAACATCAAATGGTACAAACTCAATTTGAATGAAAAATTCCATTTTCTAACTAAATAGGTCACACACACTCAAATGGTTGCCAAGTGCTCTCTGTGGTGGTATGTTCATCTGCTCTAAATGCCTACTAACTTCCCTGTGAAAATAATCTTTGACTTTGATCCAATGAAAGCAGGATGGAAAAGCTCCCCCCCCCCCAGAAGACCTAAGACATGATGGCTGGATGACATAAACAGACACCTGTCCCTCACAGGCACTCCCTCATAACATGCCAATTGTGCTCAGGACAGAACATCACAGAGGAATATTATGCATTCAGTGGTCTCTACACTGGCCAAGCAACAGCATGACAACTAACCTAACCAGTCCATCCAACTTTTTTGACTGCTTCTTGGGCACTGGTGAGGGGTAACGGTGCCAGACTGAGCCCAGTGATGGGTGCAGTACAAGTCCACAAACTGAGGCAAGGTGCTGGGCCTAGAGTCCTGCTGAGACTGCTGTCCTGCACCAAGTGGAGCACAGCCTCCATGAGGAGAGAACTCAAATAAATATCACGCTCCTTCTGCATGATTCCCCCAAGC
Source organism: Gopherus evgoodei (assembly GCF_007399415.2). Classification (NCBI taxonomy): domain Eukaryota; kingdom Metazoa; phylum Chordata; order Testudines; family Testudinidae; genus Gopherus; species Gopherus evgoodei. The sequence continues at coordinate 56,008 of NW_022059794.1, read as the reverse complement.
ACTTCTTCAGGCAGCTGCTATGGGGGTCACTCACAGGCTTAGGCCTGCCTGTTGCAGGCAAAACACAGCAGCAGGGTTTAAAACTCAGACAGGGCTGCCCAGAGGATTCAGGGGGCCTTGGGCAAAGCAAAATTGGGGGCCCCTTCCATAAAACATTTGCAATATTATAGTAACATGTATTAGGAAATGTAAAAAATAACTAGTGAAATACATTCAAAAATTAACTTGTAATAATTTGAAAATACACTAAATACATTATTTAAAAACATTAAAAGCTGTAATGGTCTGTATACATTTGCAATTATATAATGGGCAGATGATGGATGATTGTGATCGTTGGTACCAATGGGCTGTCGCTGCCTGGGGGTGGTGCTGTTGTTGCCCAGGGCTGGGTGGGGAGCTGGGCTCTGGGTTCAGGGGTGCCCAGTTCACAGGGGCTGGGCTCAGGGATGTGGGGAGATGGGGTCAGGGTGGTGTCCAGCTCAGAGGGGCTGGACTCGGAGCTGGGGGTCAGGGCTGTGGGGGGGATGGGGTCAAGGGGGGTGCCTGGGGGCACTGGGGCAGCTCAGCTCTGCAGGCTGCTGTTCTCTGGAGCAGTCCACATACAAGGGGAGCAGGAGCAGGGACCAGCCAAGGACCAAGGGAGCAGGAGCACAGGCGCCTGAGGCCGAGCTGTGGGGAAGCACTTGCGTACCTTGCCCAGCACATGAGCGTCAGGGTCTTCTTTCTTCCTCCACTCCACCAGACCATTGCTGAGGCTCTTTTTTTCTCCTTCCCCTTGTTGGGGCCGATGTGGAAGCTGAGCCAGGGGGCAGCCCCCGCTTTCCTCCAGAAGCCCTGGTGTCGCGCCATCGCAGGGCTCCTACCACACGTGCTAAGCAGAGCTGCGCAGCTCTGCCCAGGCCCCCCCCATGAGAAAAATTGCATAGGCTGAAGCCCCTGCTCTGGGAGGGCCCTGCTTTCTGAGCCTCTGCTAGCAGCCCAGGGATTCCCCTGGGTCAGCGCGCTGCCGGCAGCCTGAACCTCTGGGCAGTCGCAGCGGCGCCCTGACCCAGGGGACTCCCTGGGCTGCCGGCTGCCGCAGCGGCACCCTGACCAGGGGGACCCCCTGGGCTGCCAGCTGCCGCCAGAGGCAGCGGCCAGTGAACCATTTAAAAAAAAATTTGGGGGTGCTTTTTGGCGCCCCCAAATCTCAGCACCCTAGGCAATCACCTAGTTCACCTAAATGGTTGCACCGGCCCTGGCCCCATGATGCCGCATACCTAGGCAGAGTAGGTGTGTCTATGCAAACAGGGTCTGTTCCTGAAGCCTTTCCCACAGCTGGTCAGTAGGTGTGAGGGGGGAGCTCATTCAGCCCCTGCTTCCGCTTAGTATTTAAAAACACCTTAGTGTCCCTATCTCTGCTGGCCTTAGATTTCTCTTCTTGTCCATTTCCTGACAGCTCAGATGAGGTGGCTGAGTGTTTAAGGTGATAGACTGTTAATCCATTGTGCTCTGCATGCATGGGTTCAAATTTTGTCCTCATCAGATGCATTTAGTCTTCACTCCTCCTTTCTAGACAACCATTTCCCCCTTTGGTACAATGACAGATCAAACAATGTTACTTCCTGCAAACAAAAGCCTGCTCAGAAACCCCTCTGCTTTAAATAAAATGTCTAAATCTCATTTCTAAAAAAAAAATTCTCTAGTCCTGTATGTCTTAGTTTTTATCTCAAAAGGTAACAGCCTCAAAATCTCCCCCAAACACCCTGAGACCTCCCCAAATTATTAAAATACCCCAGTTCTCAGCAAGGCCATGACAGTGACCCACAGCTAGAGTGTCTAGGCTAAGCTGTTCTGAAGGAGGCAACTCAAACATTTTCTCCCTGCTTCCCTTGGCAAGGTCTGACTGGGAAAACAAAATTCCCCAAACTGAAAATTTTCGGCTGAAAAGCCAGTACTAGCTATTTGGGGACTTTGGTTTGAATGTATTATTATTATTATCTTCTGATTTATGAATCAGTTTTGTCATCCAGGTGTGTTTCCAGCTGTTGATTTGTGGGGGAGAGATGCCAAGTCATGATGTCTCTTCCCCTCTTTCATAGTTTCTTCCAACTTTCTAGAAAGCTCCTTTGCTATGATGAGAGTCAAGCAGTGTCCATTGTTGCTGTGTTATCTCGATGAAGTCCTTGGGACTGTAGCCACCTTTAATGGGCCAGCAGTGAGTCTGGCTCCTCCCTTGTCGCACCTGAAAGGCTGGTGGTGGGCATTTCCCAATCTCATAACATATTTCTGTAATGCACACAGAGCAAACTTCATAACTTCCCAAACCAATGTGAGCACATAGAATGCAAGAAGACATTAAGGTTCAACAGATGAACAGTTCAAGATTTTTGAAATGATACCTCTGTCACGGAGTCACCGGGCGATGCTCTGGAACTGCTCCCCACCAAACCAGTTAGGACTTTAGGGAGCCTCCTCTCCCTTGGAGCAGACTTGTTCAGGGCAAGAAGCTCACACGTCTTCACCTCCTGGGTCTCTCCTTGGAGCATTCAGCATCCTCTGCCCCTCCGTGCGCTTCCCACAGCGAGCCTGCCCCAGCGGGTTCCTGGGGAAGCCACAGGGTCCTGCACGCTCACTTTGCAGTCAGACATGACTCAGCCAGCCAGTGAAACAGAGGTTTATTCGATGACAGGAACAGGGTCTAAAACAGAGCTTGTAGATACAGCGAACCGGACCCCTCAGCCGGGTCCATTCTGGGGGGCAGTGAGCCAGATCCTTCACATCTGCCCTTCACTCCTCGACCCCAGCCAGCTCCAGACTAAACCCCCCCAGCCCCTCCTCTCTGCTCAGCCCCCTTCCTGGGCCAGGAGGTCACCCGATCTCTTTGTCTCCAACACCTTCAGTTGGCACCCTTGCAGAGGAGGAGCCCAGTCCATCAGTTGCTAGGAGACAGAGTGTCAGGCATTTAGGTGTACTGGCCCTTTGCTCTGCCAGATACTTAAGAACTGCTATGGGGACACTGAGGCACCAAAACAGTATTCACAGAAAACATTAAGAACATTGCTAGTTCATCACAACCTCACCAGGCAGACTTTGTTCAAAGCGTATCATCACTATATGAGAGTGGTGAATATGGGGCTTGCAGGGTGCTGCTTTGAGCACAGCGTGCCACACCTGGGCTTCCATTGCAATGGAGACGTATCCTTAGAGTCCATCTCTCCTGGGATAAAGGTGGCAGCATGGCTGGCCTGGGTCATCTGACTTGGGCTCATGGAGCTAGAGCTGAGAGGCTAAAAACTGTGGTGCAGATATTTGTGTTCACACTGAAGCCTGGGTTCAGAAACCCTCACCCCTCGTGGGGTCTCAGAGGTTGGGTTCAAGTCCATATGTCTGCACTGTAATTTTATAGTCTTGCAGTTCAAGTCCCATAACCCTGAGTCAGCTGACCTGGGCTTTGAGACAGGTGACCTGGGTGTTTTAATCATAGTGTAGACATAACACTAGGATAGGTCTAGGAGCCCAGAAGGTTGGGAGGGAGTTTAGCAAGTGGAAATGGTAAAACCGCAGGGAAGTATTACCCTGGACTCATGGCAGTTCTCCATTGGTCTGTCTGCTTTTGAGGCAGGGATAATAACTGCCAGTGGTGCCCTGTTGAGTGGCTTTTGGGGTACCTGCTCTTGGCTGTTGTCAGAAGGACCTTTGGTCTAGCCCAGTGTGGTTTTTCTTATGGTTTAAATTACACACACAGGCACTGATAACAGAGTTACTGAACGTTTGGGAGTTAGGAGCTGGTAGGTCAGTGGTCCAGTCCCTTCATGGATGACCCCCTCTCTCTGGGACAGGGGCAGGTCTGAGCTCTCACACCAAATGCTCATTGTGGCTGCCAGAATCTGTGGGCAGCTCACCTAGTTTATGCCAAGGGTTGAGTCCTGCTTTGTGAGAATGAAAATCCTAAACCACCCTATGAAATAATGAATGCAGCAGGATGTGCTATTGTCCCTGCCCCAAAGCAGGCAGACCAATGGAGAAATGCCATTGAGTCCACGGTAATACTTCATTGCGGTTTTACCTTTTTTGCTTGCTAAACTCCCTCCCAACTTTGAGGGGGCCCAGAGCCCAGTATTGAGCCTGAGCTGAGACATCTACACTGCAAATTTACCACCCCACGGCCAAAGCCTCGGGAGCCTGAGCTGGCATTGGGCAGCCCTGGGTGTTTCATTGCAGCGTGGACATAGCGTAGTATTATGTCTGCACTGTCATAAACACACCCAAGTCACTATTCTGAAACCCTGGGTCAGTTGATTCAGGCTTGTGGGGCTTGTGCTGCAGGGTTATAAAATTACAGTGTAGACACTTGGGCTTGAGCCCAGCCTCCGAGACCCCACAAGGGGTGAGGGTCTCCTAACCTGGGCTCCAGTCTGAGCCTAAATGTCTACACTGCAGTTTTTAGCCTCACAACCTGAGCCCCAGGAGTCCAAGTCAGATGATCCAGGCCAGCCGGGCCACACTGCTTTTATTACGTTATAGATGCCCTCTCAGGGTATGTCTGCATTGCAATGTAAGCCCAGGGTTAGCAGAAGTCATGTCAGCAGCCCTAATGCATAAACATAAACCAAGAGGAAAAGACCCACCCCCAAATAAGCTGGGCAGTGTCCTTCTCCCTACGGTTCATAAGTCCAGCAACCAAAAGTCCTTTAACATGAGCCATCCCCTCTCTGCACCCCACTCACAGCTGTTGTCCTTAGTCAGTGCAAGCCCAGAGGTGCCTCTGTAGAGTTCACCTGCCATCCTGGGTGGAAAAGGGGGAAAATAAGAAGGCACTATTCTCACTATGTTGTCTAGGGACTCACTCATCCCTCCACAGCCACCCTGTCCTAACACTGATCTAACCCCTAAATTTTAGTATTAGGACCTACATGCCAGCCCATTTGGCTTTCGAACCCCTGTCCCCTGCCTAGCAAGTGCTATTGAACTGAGCGTGAGTCCCTCAGTCGGGGTCTGCCGAGCACAGTTGTGCTGCCCTCAATTTACACAACAAGGATAACAATGCTTTATTTCTCCTGCCCCAATAACAAGGAGACTGGGAATCCAACACCAGGCAAAAGTGATCATTTTGGCAAGCAATCCAACATATTTCCAACATACTGTAAAATCCACATGCAGACTCATACACAAAACCTTGCAAGAAAATCTTCCTGAGGGAGTCTGAAGCACCTGCTGCTGGAGGGAAGGAGGGAGCTGTGGGTTGGGATTGAGGGGCACTGGGAATAGGAGGGGGCTGTGGGTTGGGATTGAGGGGGCTGTGGGTAGGGACAGAGGAGAAGGGTGAAGAGGAGTAGGCTCTGGTTGGGAGTGAGAAGCAGTGTGCATAGGAGGGACTGAAGTTTGGGATTGAGGGGCACTGGGAAAAGAGGGGACATGGGTTTATGCTGAAGAGCATCATCATTTGGGGATCCAGCAGGAAAGGGGAAAGCAGCAGGTGATTCTAATTCCTAGGGATATTCTATGTGTGTGTGTGTGCAGGGAAGGAACATGCTATATGCCCAGAGGCCTTTATTCCTCCAGGCTGCAAGGACAGAGGGGCTGTCAGGAAGTTGCCCCTTCAAACCCACACACAAAAAGGCCCTTCTGAGGAAAGGGAAAATCCTGAAGAGAAAACGTTATGTCAAAGAGGACTCCAGAGAGACAGTTTAAGATCTTGGAGAGTAGTTTACCTCCTGACCACAGACTTGAACCCTGGACCCTCAGTTTAAAAGTCTGATGCTCTGCCAACTGAGCTTGCCAGACTCACAAGGTAGAAGAGCAACTTGGTGCAGAGAAGAACTAGTCAAGAAAACAAGAGTGGGAAACAGTAGGGAAAACCTGCTGCTCTCTCTGGCCTGGTCAACACTACAAGTTTATATCTAATTTAGCAGCATTAAATCACATTAACCCTGCACCTGTCCACACAACGAAGCCCTTTATATCGATATAAAGGACTCTTAATACCGATATCTGTACTCCTCCCCGACGAGGGGAGTAGCGCTGAAATCAGTATTTGCCATGTCGGATTAGGGTTAGTGTGGCTGCAATTCAGCGGTATTAGCCCCCTTTGAGCTCTGCTTGCAGAGGCAATAAAGTCAGTGTTGTTTCACATTCCTGCATTCTTTATTACTTTATCACACAAATGGGGGGATAACTGCTGCAGTAGCCCAGGAGGGGTGGCGGAGGAGGGAAGCAACGGGTGGCGTTGTTGCAGGGGCACCCCCTGGAATGGCATGCAGCTCATCATTTCTGCGGGATGTCTGGGGCTCTGACCCGGAGCGGCCGTTTGCCTCTCTGGTTCTTTAGTAGGCTTGCCTGATAGTCTAGACAGGACTGACTCTCCCTTTAGACAAAACTCAAAGAAGGGAATGACCTGGGGAGTCATTCCCATTTTTGTCCATGCGCCCCTGGCCAACCTCACCGAGGCCGGCCAGGAGCACCCATGACAGCAGCAGATGGTACAGTATAACTGGTAACTGTCATTGTCAACTTGCAAAGCAGCAGACGGGACGGTATGGCTGGTAACCATCTTTGCTAACTTGAAAAGGCAAGGGGATGCTGCTGTGTAGTGCTGCAGTACCGCGTCTGTCAGCATCATCCAGTAGTCATACGGTGACGGTGAAAAAAGGCTGAACGGGCTCCATGGTTGTCATGCTATGGCACCGGCCCAGGCAATCCAGGGAAAAGGGCGCGAAATGATGGTCTGCCATTGCTTTCATGGAGGGAGGACTGAGTGACGACATTTACCCAGAATCACCCACGACACTGTTTTTGCCCCATCAGGCATTGGGATCTCAACCCAGAATTCCAATGGGTGGGAGAGACTGCAGAAACTATGGGATAGCTATGGGATAGCTACCCACAGTGCAACGCTCCGGAAATTGACACTCGCCTCGGTATATGGACGCACACCGCCGAACTAATGTGCTTAGTGTGTCCGCGTGCACTCGACTTTATACAATCTGTTTCCAAAAACTGGTTTCTGTAAAATCGGAATAATCCCGTAGTGTAGACATACCCTGTGATTAACAGCTTTGGTGGCTAATTGAAAGGCTGATGGTTCAAACCCAAGTGAAGATGGAGGTGGTTTTTTTTTAGTGATGAGAATCCAGTTCATTTTAATGGGCAGAAAATCTCCTCAATGCTTGTCTAGCCTCATTGGGCAAGCATAAGTGGCACTTTCACCAGATGCATTGGTGGTATAGTGGTGAGCATAGCTGCCTTCCAAGCAGTTGACTGGGGTTTGATTCCCAGCCAGTGCAGTGATGTGATGTTTCCTCTGCTGGGAATTAGTTTAATTTCAGTCACATTGTATCAGTTTATCAATGGAATGAGAGAATCAATGTTCTGCAGGTCATTCAACACACAATGGAGGAAGAAAGGGGTGGGACTAGACAATGAGCAGGTGGAGTTATCCTGGTATTACAATGTTTGGTTTATTTTTTTAAAAAACTTCCTTTACTTCCCTCTCCCTTTTAGACTCAGAGCCTTTAAGGTCAGAAAGGACCAATGTGATCATCTAGTCCGACCTGCTGCACCTTACAGGCCAAAAGACCCCCCTCCCCTCCTGTAATAGACCCAGTAGGGGAGGCAGCTCTGTGCACTGCCCCTACCCCAGGCAGCACATGGACGACCTCTGCCCCCCTCCCCTAATGGGTGTGCAGAGATGTGCCAGCAGCACTAAGGTGGCTCCCTGCCCACTCTGCCTCCGTCCCTCTGTGTCACTCCCAGAAATGGCCGGCATGTCCCAGCATCCCCTGGGGCGGGGGGAGTGTCTCCATTCACTACCCCTGCCCCGAGTACCAACTCCGCAGCCCCCATTGGCCAGGAACTGCAGCCAATGGGAGCTCTGGGGGCAGCGCCTGCAGGCAGCGGCACACAGAGACCCCCTGGCATGGCCCACCTAGGACCTGCTGTCGCAGGGTTGTGTGTACCAGTCACTTTGGGAGCTGCAGTGCCCGGGGTAAGCGCCACCCCTCCTGCACCCCAACCCGCTCCCCCAGCGCAGAGCCCGCATCCCACACCCAAATTTCCTCCCAGAGCTTTGCTTGTTTTCCTTTCACCCAGAACCATCCTTCTTCTCCTGGGATGCAAGTAGCCATCCCTGGGAAGCCAAGAGGTAGGCACAGGATTCTACCTCCCAGCAGCCAACCGCACCTCCCCAGGCTTTTCAGGCTTTGCAGAACAAATGGGCTTAGCTTCTGCCCTGCCTTCCTCAGCTAGACTTTCCTCTTTTTCCCCATTCCTGCCTCACTCCCTCCTTTGGCAAGTCACACAAAGGAAGCCAGCAGGAAGAGCCGGCCGCCATAGGCCAACCTCCAAGGGCAGAGGAGACCAAGCCACAAGGCTTCAAAAGGTGACTGGCCAAGGTCCTCTAGCTTTCACCTGCTGATGCTAAGGCTTTTTCCCAGCTCATTTCACCACCCTCTGTCCTGCAGGGGTTGAGCTTATCGCAGCTGTTACCCAAAATTGGGCCAGCTAGTAAGCGTAGGGAGGACTAATGACCCACCAGAGTTTGGCAGAAAGCAGCACATTTATTATACTGACAGCTAAGTTCAAAAGAAGAAGCAGGGGTGTCACACTCACACTTGCATACTCATGCTCCCAGGACAGGCACAGCACTGGAGATGTCAGGATTCTGCAAGGTAAGTGTCCCACAGTGCAGCTGTGGACGGTGCGAGGAAGGTAAGTCATCCTGAGGCACAATGAAATACAACGCAGAGAACCAGTGGCCAGGCAATCCAGGCAAAGGGCATTCACTGGAGGTACAAGCTTGTGAGTGACTCCTGAGCATGTGGCCCCTTCTCCTTTTAAGGACCTGCACCTAATGGCCTGCAACTAGAGATGACTTGGCTGCATCTGGTTGGTCATGCTCTACTTTGGGCAGTGTCCATGCTCTGGGTGTGTGAGTGCTGCCTAATTAGAGTCCCAGACACCTTGTCTACCTGGAAGCTCTTCAACCAGCCCATTCGTCCGACAAGCATTCCAGGAGAGGGAAAACCACTTCACAGGTATTCAGAGAGGGAGAGGAGAGAAGTATAACACACCTATTAAGCATACAGGTTATACATTGCATAGAAATCACTGCTGCTCCTACAACAGCAGGGACAGGCCAGTAGGAGCTGGGGAAAGGAAGCCATCATATTTCTGCCTGGTTTTAAACCAGGGACCTTTTGCATGTTAAGCAAACATGATAACCACTACACTACAGAAACTCTGTTGCAGTGTTCTGCCCCTCCCTTCATAAGAATATAAGAATGGCCATACTGGGTCAGACCAAAGGTCCATCCAACCCCATATCCTATCTGCCAACAGTGGCCAATGCCAGGTGCCCCAGAGGGACTGAACCTAACAGGTAATGATCAAGTGATCTCTCTCCTGCCATCCATCTCCACCCTCTGACAAACAGAGGCTAGGGATACCATTCCTTACCCATCCTGGCTAATAGCCATTCATGGACTTAACCTCCATTAATTTATCTGCAAAAAGAACAAGGAGTAATTGTGGCACCTTAGAGACTAACAAATTTATTTGAGCATAAGATTTCATGGGCTAAAACCCACTTCATCGGATGCTTGCAGTGGAAAATACAGCAGGAAGAGATATAGATATAGATATAGGTACACATACACACACACACACACACACACACACACACACAGAACTTGAAAAAATGGGTGTTGCCATACACACTATAATGAGAGTGAGCAGTTAAGGTGAGCTATTATCAGCAGGAGAAAAAACCTTTTGTAGTGATAATCGGGATGGCCTATTTCCAACAGTTGACAGGAAGGTGTGAGTAACAGTAGGGGGACAAATAAACATGGGGAAATAGTTTTACTTTGTGTAATAACCCATCCACTCCCAGGCTTTATTCAAGCCTAATTTAATGGTGTCCACTTTGCAAATTAATTCCAATTCAGCAGTCTCTCGTGGGAGTCTGTTGCTGAAGGTTTTTTGTTGTAATATTGCGACTTTTAGGTCTGTAATCAAGTGACCAGGAAGATTGAAGTGTTCTCTGACTGGTTTTTGAATGTTATAATTCTTGATGTCTGATTTGTGTCCTTTTATGCTTTTATGTAGAGACTGTCTGGTTTGGCCAATGTACATGGCAGAGAGGCATTGCTGGCACATGATGGCATATATCACATTGGTAGATATGCAGGTGAATGAGCCTCTGATAGTGTGGCTGATGTGATTAGGTCCTATGATGGTGTCCCCTGAATAGATATGTGGACAGAGTTGGCAACGGGCTTTGTTGCAAGGATAGGTTCCTGGGTTAGTGTTTATGTTGTTGGGTTGCTGGTAAGTATTTGCTTCAGGTTGGGGGCTGTGTGTAAGCAAGGACTGGCCTGTCTCCCAAGATCTGTGACAGTGAGGGATCATCCTTCAGGATAGGTTGTAGATCCTTGATGATGCACTGGAGAGGTTTTAGTTGGGGGGCTGAAGGTGACGGCTAGTGGGGTTGTATTACTTTCTTCGTTGGACCTGTCCTGTAGTAGGTGACTTCTGGGTACTCTTCTGGCTCTGTCAATCTGTTTCTTCACTTCAGCAGGTGGGTAGTGTACTTGTAAGAATGCTTGATAGAGATCTTGTAGGTGTTTGTCTCTGTCTGAGGGGTTGGAGCAAATGTGGTTGTATCTTAGAGCTTGGCTGTAGACAATGGATTGTGTGATGTGGTCTGGGTGAAAGCTGGAGGCACGTAGGTAAGTATAGCGGTCAGTATGTTTCCAGTATAGGGTGGTGTTTATGTGACAATTGCTTATTAGCACAGTAGTGTCCAGGAAGTGGATCTCTTGTGTGGACTGGTCCAGGCTGACATTGTAGGTGGGATGGAAATTGTTGAAATCATGGTGGAATTCCTCAAGGGTTTTCTTTTCCATGAGTCCAGAAGATGAAGATGTCATCAGTGTAGGGCAAGTAGAGTGGGGGCATTAGGGGATGAAAGCTGAGGAAGGGTTGTTCTAAGTCAGCCATAAAAATGTTGGCAAGCTATGTGGCAATGCGAGTACCCATAGCAGTGCCACTGACTTGAAGGTATACATTGTCCCCAAATGTGAAATAGTTGTGGGTGAGGACAAAGTCACAAAGTTCAGCCACCAGGTTTGCCGTGACATTATCGGGGATACTGTTCCTGACAGCTTGTAGTCCATCTTTGTGTGGAATGTTGGTGTAGAGGGCTTCTACCTCCATACTGGCCAGGATGGTGTTTTCTGGAAGATCACCAATGGATTGTAGTTTCCTCAGGAAGTCAGTGGCATCTCGAAGACAGCTGGGAGTGCTGGTAGCATAGGGCCTGAGGAGGGAGTCTACACAGCCAGACTATCCTGCTGTCAGGGTGCCATTGCCTGAAATGATGGGGCATCCAGGATTTCCAGGTTTATGGATCTTGGATAGCAGACAGAATACCCCTGCTGCTTTTTTGGCCTGTTGCTTCTCTGTCTGGGATGTTTTTGTCAGCCCTGGCATACAAAAATGGCATCATTGTGAGCGCCTACGAAGGCAAGATGAATTTTGGCTGCCTTGCTCTGCTTGACTTGCTTCCTCACCCCATTCCTGCCTTGGATCCTAGTGGCTGAAGATGGTCCATTGTCTCAAGCAGTGCCAGAGCCTGACACAGTGCCCCTGGGCAGCCTTTGCTCTGCACATGCCGGCCATGCACATTTGCAAATACTTTAAAGTGCCTGTCAGTAAGTTCTGGGAACAGTTGCTCACCTTCAGAGGAAGCTCCCTAAAATTGGCCTGTCTCACCCAGTGGTACATTGACCTCTGTTCAGATTGAGCCAAAGGAGGGGGTGGGGCCTAGCTGCTGTGGCCGCCGCTTCTGTGAGGGCAGCCACTCTTGCGGATGAACCCATCCTGCAAGAACCTTCCACCTAGCCACCCACTGAAAATCGTGTAGGGTGTAAGGTGAGAGTAGAACACTAGAGGGGGGCCCTCCCCCTTCCCTCATCATCGGCCATCCCATACCCGGTGCTGCACCCAGTGGGGTAAAAATAATACAATAATACAATCGGAAGAGTCAGTTGCATTCTTTGTGGTTGTCCCACCATTTCCCTTGGGCCTGACCTGCCTTCCAGTTCAGCCACCACTGAGAGAGCCGTACAAGGCTTCAAAGCCCACCAAACCCAACCCCCCTTCTAATATGGCAGAAAAGCCACATGTCTCCTGACTAGGTAGGGATGTCCTATTGCCCCACAGGAAGTGGAAGGCCCTCGTGTTCGGTCTCAGCAGCACTCATGGAGGGGGAAACACATGGCTGAGGAAATTCCTCACAGCCAAAAGATAGGTCTTGAGCATCACAACTTTGTAGGCTAATGACAAGGTCCACTTATGCCACTGGCTGAGCCTTTCCTCACAGGCCAGCAACCGCTTCTCCCAGTTCGCGTACCCCACCTTGTCCCCAACCAAACGCTAGAAGGCCCAGCTCATCAGCCTGCCCACTCTTGCAGCCCTCCTCTTCCGCCCTGACTGATAGGGAGGAGTATTGAGCCTCCCTCCCTTAGGCCCTTCAGCATTCCTGGGGACACCAACACTGCCCAAGTGACTTTGGGCCAGTAGGTCAACCAATAGGGCTGCCTCCTAGGCCAGGCTGCAGCCCAGCTTCAGGACTCAGAGGAAATGCAGCTCGCATCCCTACCTACAGGACTCCAGGCAAAGCCAGGCTTCTGGATCAAACATCCCCTCTTGTGCTCAAGTCACAACAGCTAGCCGGGGACAGACAGACTTTCATGGCCTTTGAGAAAGCAAGACAGAGCCTTGGAAGACCCAGTAGGGTTAGGTGCCACAGGAATTGCTCTCAGATCCCACTGAGACTTCAACTCAGATTGCAGGATTCAAAGTCCTGAGTGCTGGCCCTTACACCATGGGACCAATAGGGAACACCCAGACCTCTGCTGAGTTCTGGTAAGGATGACCCTGTGTGGGCAACCCTGCATTTGCTCACCAAGTTGTCATGCAGCAGCTTGCTGCAGCTCCCAGAAGCCTTTCTTAATCCAGACTGAGAGGCCAGTGGGCATGTGAGGAAGTTGCGCCTTCAGTCCTAGGCAATACATGGCCTTCCTAGGAAAGGCCAAGTCCTGAAAAGGAGAAGCTGAAGTCAAGGAGCGTCCTCAAGAGATGCCTTCTGAAGATCTTGGAAGATATTACAGGGAGAACTGTCTTTTTCACTGACCTGAACAGTAGACCCTCATATTAAAAGCCTGATGCTCTACCAACTGAACTAGCCAGGCTCACATGTACAAATGGAAAATTTCATGCAGAAGAGAAATTAGTCATGAAAATGAGGGCAGGAAACAATACAGAAAACTTGCTACTCTTGCTTTCTTAGCAGTCCTAGCCCCAGCCTGCTCCTCCATCTGGCGCCCTGAGGCCTTATTCTTTCTTTAGTTAAATATCAAATCCAGGAGAAAACACAGTTATACAGAAATGTCATTGGAAATACAAAAATTAAAAAGGAAAATGCAATTCCCATCACTTTAGCGTATCTGGGCCATTCCTGTATTGAGAGCACCCACTAAGGTCCCTGTGTGCTTACGAGAAACCTGGAGGAACTCATACCACAGCCTGAACATGAAACTCAACTGCTCCCAGGTGCTGCAGTAAAACCCTTTCCCTGCTGTGACATTGCACTCCATAGGAATTTATGAAAATATGCTAGTGAGTGTGAATATAAAGTAACTGAAATATGCTTCATGCAAAAGGTCTCTTGTAAGGTATCATTACAAAGCTTATAATCTACTGTGTGTGTTCATCCTATTTGTATGAACCGATCATTCCTGTATCTGAAACTAGAAATATGAAATATAACTCTGAGGTCCTATTGTAATGATGCAAAGTGTGGGCCATTAATAGTGGTTTGGAGTCTTGATGGCTCCCGTTAACCAGGACAATAGACTGCAGATGGCTCTGTCCTGCACCATCTGTGAGTCAGGCCAGGAAGAATGAAGGCTTGGGGTCTCCCAGGACATGTGACCATGTCACCTGGTACAGGAATCCATCTTAAACCTGGAGCTTTTCCCCAAGAGAGAGACAAAAGATTCCTGCCTTGTAGCAAAGCTGTATAAGGGGATGGAACAGAAGAAAGGTGGGTGCAGTCATGAGAAATCCCCTAGCTACCTTGAGCTGGAACAAGGACTACACCTGGTGAAAAGATTGGGCCCAGACAAGAAATAAGTCTAGTCTGCAAAAGAAGCGTATTGGAAGATCTCTGAGGGTGAGACTTGATCTGTATTGAGTTTCATGCTGTATTAGGCTTGGACTTGCATGTTTTTGTTTTATTTTGCTCTATGGAGAATACAAATGGCATAGAGAAGGAAAAGATAATGCCATAGAAAAGTCTGTGTGCGTGTGTTAGATGGCTGGGAGGGTGTCTAGAAACCACTCTCCTCTAGTTTCTTTTCTCTGATTTCCTTTGGGAAATCTGAAGCAGGGAGCAAACACCATTGCCACTTCTGATGCTTGAACTCATGACCTTCTGACTATGAGACTGACATGCTGTCAACTGCACTAAGAAGACTTAGAAAAGCTTTAGGCTCCGTGCATATAGGACCCTCCTACATCGGTGACTGGGGCAGGGAAGGAGCCAGGGGTGTGCTGGAAGAAGCAGGGAGCTCTGGTGCCCACAGACCTGTCCTGGCAGCTTTCTCAGCAGCAGAGAAATCAATTTGCCCTGCCAGTGAACAATCTCCTGGAACTAATGGCAGCACAGGGGGGATGTTTCCAAGCTGTGCACCTACTGCCACATTTTGGAACTTACTCTCCTTTTCCTAGCAGGGCACTTTCCATGGGAATTAGGCAAAGCAAACTACACAGGTAAGAGGAACACGTTGGGGAAGGTACATGGGGAACAGAATCCAGGGCTCCAGATAAGGCCTGAATTTATAATCCCAGCAGCTTGCCCTTCTGCACTAACCAATTGCACCACTGCAGATGCTGTTTAGATGGATTTGGGAAGCAGGCAGTTCCCAGTCTCTGTGGTTCACACCCTTGTCTGGTAATTGAAAAGCAGCTGGTTCAAACCTAATTCAAGATGCGGCTTTTCAGTGATGAGACTCCAGTACGTTTTAACAGGAAGAAAATCTCCTCTATTCTGGTTTAGCCCCATTTGACTCCTTCTGCCCATCTTCTCTGCCCCCCCAGTCTCTTTCCTTCCCCACTGGGGCCATGCAGAGAGGAGCCGCAGTCAGTCTCTGTCACAGAGAGTCTGTATCCTACAAACGGAGGGAGGGGTCACTCTAAAACATTGATAACGGGAGGGGAGGGGTGTGCGTGGTTAGGGGGAGAAAGGATGGAGACCTAACGGTGGGGCCCAGAGAGATTCCTCCAAACAGGGCAGATCCCCTGCTGCCCCCCATCTGCCAGCTATGGGAAGAACAACTGTGTTTGTGGGGTCTCCACATGCTGTCCCCGCCCCAAGAGCCAACTGTGGCAATGGGAGCTGCAGGGCTGGAGTCTGTGGGCAGCAGTGCTCAGAGATGCCCCCAGCCCTCCTGCTTAGGGGCTGCTGCCAGAGGCGGGTGTGGGTTGCTTTAGAGACATGCCCGAGGTAAATGCTGCACCCTTCATCCTCTCCTGTACTCCCAACCCCCTGCCCCAACCCAGACCCCACACCTGCACCCAAACTCCTTCCAGGACCCTGCTCCTTGCACACCCTCCTGCACCTCAACCCCCTGACTGAGCCCAGACCCTGCACCCAAACTCTCTCCCAGAGCCCAGCCCCTCTCCCTCCCACACCCAAACTCCCTCCCAGAGCCTTAGGCAGGTGTGGGGAGGGGGGCAGGACTTGGTCCCATTCTGGGCACCACCAAAAATTATACAAACCTGCCGCCCCTGTCCAGCCCAACCTTCTGCTGATGCACCTCAGCCCACACCCGTGCAGGGTTTGAAGCTTCCATTGCTTAAATTCCAGGACACTGAGGGATTTCAGCTCCACTTTGCCCAGAGGGAACCTTCACCCCACTCCCAACCAGGTTCTTGTCCATGGGATCACTGTTAGGGGGGCTGGGTCCCTCGGTGTCTTTTCTCTCTCTATGACAGGCCAGGGTGCAATAACTGGGGCATCAGAGCACCCAGGGCCTTCTGTGGGGCTGCCATTCCCCTTCCCCTTCTGTGGTCTCATCTGTCATTGACTCCAGCCTTTTTCCTATCCATCGTCAGCACCTCCCAAGCAAGCTGCACTCACCTCAAAAAGACATAAAGTCCTGTGGCACCTTATAGCATAAGCTTTCGTGGGTGAATACCCGCTTCGTCAGATGAACGTGGCGGAAATTTGCAGGAGCAGGTATAAATATGCAGGTAAGAATCAGTCTAGAGATAAGGAGATTAGTTCAATCAGGGAGGATAAGGCCCTCTTCTAGCAGCTGAGGTGTGAACGCCAAGGGAGGAGAAATTGCTTTTGTAGTTGGCTAGCCAGGCACAGAATTCCCACTACATTCAGCCGATGAAGTGGGGATTCACCCCTCAAAGCTTATACTCCAATACGTCTGTTAGTCTATAAGGTGCCACAGGACTCTCGCTTTTTACAAATCCTGGTTATCGCAGCTACCCCTGTGATACTCAAAATGACAGTGTCCCCTGTTGGGTGTACATAACTGACCTCTCTCCTTTCCGAGCACTGACTGCCCCTCTGTTTCCTTGCCTCTCAATCTGAGCAGATGGGACCTTTCCCTCCAGTGCTGGAGGATTCATCCTTCTCATCTACCCTTGTCCCAAGCAGCACAGTGAGAGGGAATCTTAAATGTACCAAGGTGACTTTGGAGCAGAAACCCTCCCCCAGACCTTCCATGCAATTGGCACTTGCCCCTCACTGAGCAGGACTGAAACTGGTGCAGGGATACTGGTGGGCCACATCCCCTCTGGGCATGAGCAAAGAGCAGGGTGAAAAAATGAACCTGGAGATGCTGGGGATTGAACCCAGGGCCTCATACATGCAAAGCATGTGCTCTACTACTGAGCTACATCCCCAGATGGGCTGTGTTTGCTATGGGTTATACTCAGAACCTTCCTGTTCTCACTGCATCCAGTGACTTATAAGCTTCACGAGAAGCCCATTCCCCTCTCTGAGGACCAGGCCTGCTCTCCTGGAGGTTACTTGTTCATAGGAGTCACTTTGCAGCAGGTCCAGATTCTATGTGTGGGGCAGAGAGAGTTTGTGCCCTGGACTCAGGGTGCAGAGATACACTCAGCCCTCTCCCCTGCATTGGGTGATGGGGGTGCTGCAATCCCCTGCTGTAAGGTCATTGTGGGCGATGCTGTGAGCAGCTCAACACCTCACCCTGGTGGCAGAAGTGGGGTGCGGAGTTCTAGGTGTTTCCACCTGCCTGTGAAGTCCAGCTTTCCCCAGCACATTCACTGCGGTGCAATTGGGTCACTGTTTCCATGGCTGAACAGCAAAGAATCACTCCCAGTTTCCCTTCTATCTGCAGCAGGATTAGCCTGTGTCAGTGGTTAATGAGGTGGATCTGGTTGTAGATTGTTATTCATTCCCCACCTTGACAATTCACACAGTCCCTTTCCTACTCAAATCCCCAGCACCTCAGTGATCCTGGTAGCAGGGGTTGGGTCCTGAGACTTTGAGGGTCCTTCTTACCCTCCACCTGGAGTGAACTCAGCTTTTCCCCCATCCCAGACAATCCATGAAATAACAACAGGAGCATAAAGAAAGAGGGGAGGGAACATCTCACTGCCAGGGCTGGATGCACCCAGGGCCCCAACTCATCCATTGTTTCCATGGAATTTGGCCCCCTGCTTTGCACAAGGGACAGAGAAAGATCTTGCTGTTCCTGTGTCCATGCAAGGAAAATTGTGCTTCTGTATGAAAGAGAGGAGGGAAATGGTCCCATGATGGGACAATATCCTCAGGATTAAGACCTAAGGACTCAGGCTGAGAACTGATAGAACTCCACTCATCTGGGATATAACAAATTGTCTTCCATGGAGCAGGGCCAGATCCAGCATTTTTGCCACCCCAAGCAGAAAAAAAGATGAAGAAGCTGCAACTCTTCCTCTTTTGGCAGTGAGTCTTTCCCTCCAAGAGGGACTGAAAGGACCCAATAGCCACAGAAACCTCCCCATTCCATTGGCCATCCCTAGTGCCTGGAGCCAGCCCTGCCATGGAGACACTGGGAAGACATGGGAATCAGGAAACAGCCACAAATTTATTTACATTGCAAGGGAAGAATAACTGAAGCTTTTTCTAATTGAAGTCATTTTTCCCTGACTGGGAATTGAACCCAGGCCTTGGCAATGAAAGTACCAAACCCTAACCACTAGACCACCAGGGAGCTGATGATGTTGGTTTTTTTTCTCACTTATGCTACACTGTCTTAGGCTACTTTCTATCCACTTTCTGACAGTGCTCCATTGTCCACTCCCTGAGGGGTTAAGAAGAGAGAGTACAGGAACCCCTGTACTCAGGGTCACAATCTCAGCCCAACAGAAGCCACTGAAATAAACTCTAAGGATGCTTCCTCCAGCAGGATCACAAAGCCAAGCAAAAAAAACCCAGCAGGAACAATCCTCCTCTGTCTTCATTTACCCCATCGCAGCCCTCTCAGCAGCCGACTCTTGCAGGAAGGACACTCAGATGACAGGAGCTCTGGCATAAAGACCAAGGGAGGGGTGTTGCTTCCTCTCACTGTGAGCTGATCACAGTCTGACTCCGTGTAACAGGGCTCTGAACTTTGCCATCTTGTGTGTTCTGAGAGCAGAGCTCCCCGGACCCTGCTGCTGAGAGCATGGTGATTGCACAACAGCTGCAAGGCCTTTTTCCTTCTCCTTGGCTTCCCCAGACTTTCCCCACAAATGGTTCTATCAGGTGCTGGAGGGATCTAAGGACCTGCAGGTTTCCCTCACCCATCTCTTAAAGCAAACAGTGATTCCCTTCTCTGACACTCCTGGGTCTGGGCTTCTTTTGAGTTTTTCCCAAGGGGGGGCCTGATTCCCTGTGAAAATGTGTGTGTGGCACCAGCTTGTCTGCCCCCTCTCTGGGAAGCGAGAATCTTTTTCAGACTCTCCCCCACTAGATGAGTCCAACAGCACCTCCCCTTGGTGGGAGAATCCTAAATTCCGACCTCCCGCCCTGGTTGCTCTGACCAGCTGATGGCGGCAGCATGCTAAATCAACCCCAGCTCTCTGGTCTAGAAAGCAGCATCTAACCAGCCTTGTGACAGCTCCGGTTTGCTCGCTGGAGACATAACAAACCAGGAAAGAAGGCAAATGTCAGACAGGGAACCTCAGCTCACAAATAAAAACCTTCAGGGCACCTTCTACACTGCGTCTGGGCAGTTGACTGACTTTAAATCTAGCTAGCTCTGTTGGTAGAGCATGATGCTCTTAATCCCACCATCATAAATCCAAGCCCCATGGTGGGTGGTAGCGACAGCCCTTAGGTGTCACTCTTCTGCTAATAGTCACAGATCAAAATGAAACAAACTCTCTATGCTCTTTGGCAGGTCATGTTTCTTCTTCTCTCTGAACTTCAGTAAAACATGAAGAGAGAACAAACTGACATTTGCATCCTATGTTAAGAGAGTATTTTCTCCTCTTCCATTGTACCCCAGGCAAGAAGAGGGGATAATAACCAGTTAACGGATGATTGCAGAGGGAAAAGTTTGGTCTTTATAAATAGGACAATGATCAATTGGTCTCCATGTCCACTGATGGTAGGACAAGAAGTAATGGGCTTAATCTGCAGCCAGGGAGATTCATGTTAGATATTGGGAACAGCTTTCTAACTCTGAGGGTAGTTAAGCTCTGGAATAGGCTCCCAAGGGTGTCTGTGGAGTCTCTGTCCTAGGAGGTTTTTACGAACAGGTTGAACAAACCTCTGTCAAGGATACTCTGCATATACTTGGTCCCATAGGCAAGCTGCTCTGGCTCTGGTTCCCTCCTTCTGCTCCCTGCCTGGGCCGACTGCTGTGGGCACTTGATCCCACATGCCCCCAATGCATCGTCTCTGCTTGGCTCTGCTTCAGCAGAGAGGGCTGGATTTCATGACCTCTCCAGGGCCCTTGCAGCCGTACAGCTCTATAATTCGATGCCATCGCAATACAATATAAACAACAACAAAAGTGGAAACACCCCAATCTAACATCTAACAATTCAGCGTGAACTGACATTCCACAGCACAAAGTGACAACACGTAGGAGTGCAAAGCCTGACAATTCAGCACCATGCAAATGAACATCCCATAGGGCAAAATGACGCACTGCAAAAGAGCTCAGCTCAAACCAGTGCAACACAAGCCAGTGCAAAAACCATACAACACGAAACAATGCATCAGAGTGCAAAGTGACACTGTGCAAAACAGCTCAGCGTGG
Source organism: Gopherus evgoodei (assembly GCF_007399415.2). Lineage (NCBI taxonomy): Eukaryota > Metazoa > Chordata > Testudines > Testudinidae > Gopherus > Gopherus evgoodei. The sequence continues at coordinate 35,681 of NW_022059794.1, read as the reverse complement.
AATGACACAGCGCAAACCCACACAACAGAATCATATAGAAAGGTAGGGCAGGGAGGGACCCTGAGAGTCAGGGCCAAGTATCCCTAGGCCACCCCGACAGGTATTTGAAGAACAGGGAAACAAAGGGCACCACGAGCTTATATTTTTTGGATGAGTCAAGAAAAGGGAGTAGCATTGTCCCCCTCGGGTAGCCCCTGTTCAATTCCAGATCAGAAAGCAAAACTCTTCTGCAAGAATATCCAAAAAATGTTGTGTTTCACTTCACTTCATAAGTACAGTTGTGTGGCAATTAAATGATGAGCCTAATGTTTCATAAAAGTGTGGGAAATACGGATGTATTTGAGAAAATGGCTTGGAATGAAGGAAGACAAAAAATTGATCAGTCGAGAGAACAGGCACTGTTTCCCCCTGGTTTGGAGCTTCTCTCACAGCTACAGGAATAGAAAAGGTAAGCAAATGGGGTTCTATTGTTCCAAAGGAGATTGAAGTGAGGCCATTTTCTCCAGATAGAATTAAATCGTAATGTCAGGAGTGGGATGTGAAACCACGTCTCTATGCAGAGACCAGAACACCCAAGGGACTGGAAGAAAAAGTCTTATAACTAGCACTTTAGACCAGTCCACCATCCTGATCCTACAAAGAATATGACTTATCAACCCTAGTTTTCATTAATAGTTGATGAACTCTTTAGGGAGGTCGAGATGGCACATCTCTTTCAACTCCTAGAGACCTTCTACAGCACAGCTGATTTTTAGACACACTCACCTGGACCTAAAGTTACATGTTTCCTGGAGCTCCATGAGTTCTGAGGTGTTGGAATCTCCCTGCTCACATTTTAAGTGAACAAAAGATGGGTGCTGGCATTCTGAGACAGTAATGGTGCACCGCAAAATCCTGCCCTGGGGGCCAGAGAGTTAAGCAACCAGTCTCTACCAGGATAGCCTCCTATCTGGGAACAACTCACTGGTCAATAGCTGGGGTGTGAAATTCTCATTTCTTTGTTGTTCTGTCACTGTAGTCCCCACTTTGCTATTGCTTGTCTGTATAATCTCTGTCGGGTGCTGTGATTGTTTCAGCCTGCTGTATAATTAATTTGTTGGGTGTAAACCAATTAAGGCAGTGGGGTATAATTGGTTAGATAATCATGTTACAATATGTTAGGATTGGTTAGTTACATTTCAGTAAAATGATTGGTTAAGGCACAGCTAAGCAGAACTCAAGTTTTACTATATAGTCTGCAGTCAATCAGGAAGTAAGGGGGGGAATGCGAATGGGAATTGGGGTAGGGGAATTGGAATTATGTTTTGCCAACGGGGGGAATAGGGACAGGGAAGGGGAACGGGGTCACAGGCAAGCCTCTGTGGTGTCAGAGCTGGGAAGGGGGATGCTGAGGAAGGAAACTGGAATCATTGTTTGCTAGAAGTTTACCCCAATAAACATTGAATTGTTTGCACCTTTGAGCTTCATGCATTGCTGCTCTCTGGTCACGTGAGAAGGACCAGGGAATGGGAGGGTGATGGGACAAACCCTCTAACAAGTACGTCTTTCAGGGTGTGAAACCCCCCAGAACCAGTATAATTAAGCTGACCTAAGCCATGGTTAGATAGTGCTAAATGAAAGGAAAGATTGTTTTGCCAATGCTGCTATTACAGGGATGGAAAACCCCTCCCCTCACTGTAGCAACTGTCTACTCCACAGTGCTACAGCAGTATTTTAAGTGTAGACAGCCTCAGACTGAGACCAGATTTGGCTCCATGGATGCTCACGCACTAAGACAACAACAATGACAACACACTAATGCTTCCATAGTTGACAGGATTCGAAACTGCATGGGGAAACCCCCAATAGATTTCTAGTCCATTGCCCTAACCACTCAGCCACAACTACTTGATGTGCAGCTGCTTCACTACACAATATTTCTGTTCTCACAGAATTGTCACTTCAAATTGCTCAGACCAGCTCCCCCAGCACACTCACGGCTGTGCATTAGTGTGTGTCCATGGTGAACAGCAAGAGTTCCTGCCCATTTCCTTTCCGGTTGGAGCACGATGAGAGTGTGTTTGTGGCTAATGACATTGTTATAGATTGCTGTTCATTCCCCACACTGACAATTCAGACAGTTCTTTCCCTATTTGAATCTCTACATATCATTCCAACAGCCGGAGTCAGGATTTCTCTGGGGCACTGAACTTTTTCAGGGGGTTGATGCATGAATACAGCCTTGCATTCCATCCCTGATGTTTCCTGGACTAACAACAGCAGCAGAAAGAAAGAGCCGAGCCAATATCTCCCTGGCAAGGATGCAGATGACCACGTCCCCTCTGTCTGACCATTCCCATTGCAGGAGAGAAGGGTTCACTGGAATCGAATGCCCTGGCTCAGGGCTGGTCTACACTACGCATTTATACTGATTTTAGCAGCGTTAAACCGATTTAACCCTGCACTCGTCCACACAACAAAGCCCTTTATATCGATATAAAGGGCTGTTAAAATCGATTTCCGTACTCCTCCCCAATGAGGGGAGTAGCGCTGAAATCGGTATTGCCATGTCGCATTAGGGTTAGCGTCGCTGCAATTCGACGGAATTGGCCTCCGGGCGGTATCCCACAGTGCACCATTGTGACCACTCTGGAAAGCAGTCTGAACTCGGATGCACTGGCCAGGTACACAGGAAAAGCCCCACGAACTTTTGAATTTCATTTCCTGTTTGCCCAGCGTGGAGCACCGATCAGCATGGGTGGCCATGCAGTCCCAAAACCAAAAAGAGCTCCAGCATGGACTGTACGGGAGATACTGGATCTGATCGCGGTATGGGGAGACAAATCTGTTCTATCAGAGCTCCATTCCAGAAGATGAAATGCTAAAGCATTTGAAAAAATCTCCAGGCTATGACAGACAGAGGCCACAACAGGGATCAACACAGTGCTGTGTGACAAGCATCACGGAAAGCCAAAGAATCAAATGGACCCTCATGGAGGGAGGGAGGGGGAACTGAGGACTCCAGCTATCCCACAGTTCCTGCAGGCTCAGAAAAGTATTTGCATTCTTGGCTGAGCTCCCAATGCCTGAAGGGTCAAAAACATTGTTGCCAGTGGTTCAGGGAATATGTCATCAATTTACCCCTCCTCCCCCCCTCAAAGAAAAGGGAAAAAATTATTTCTCGCCTCTTTTCAATGTCACCGTATGTCTACTGGATGCTGCTGGTAGACGGGGTGCTCCAGCACTAAACAGCAGCATCCTCTCCCTTCCTCTCTCTGGTGGCAGATGGTATGGTGCATTATGACTGATAGCTGTTCTCCTTCTCCTCATCATCATTCTGTGAATGCTCCTGGCTGGCCTCAGTGAGGTTGGCTGGGGGCACCTGGCAAAAATGGGAATGACTCCCGGACATTCCCTTCTTTAAGCTTTGTGTTCTGGAGATTCAGTTCTGGCAGGTGGTGCAATAGGGCTGGTAACCATCCTCATCATAGCAGTTAGAGGCTGAGCTCCTCTCCTCTCCCCATCCCCTTTCATGTCTAATGGAGATTCTGGACTATCATAGCAGCAGGAGGCTGTGCTCCTCTCCCCCCCCCGACCCTTTAATGAGTAATGAAGATGTTCTGCCTGGAATATCATAGCAGCTGGAGGCTGCCTCCCCCTCATTTTATCTCACTAAAAAGTCAGTGTTTCTTATTCCTGCATTCTTTATTACTTCACCACACAAATGGAGGGATAACTCCACGGTAGCCCAGGAGGGGTGTGGGAGGAGGGAAGCAATAGGTGGGGTTGTTGCAGGGGCACCCCTTGGAATGGCATGCAGCTCATCATTTCTGCGGGATATCTGGGGCTCTGACCCGGAGCGGCTGTGCTCTCTAGTAGACTTACCCCATATTCTAGGCAGGACTGACTCTATTTTTAGACAAAACGTAAAGAAGAGAATGACCTGGGAAGTCATTCCCATTTTTGTCCATGCACCCCCGGCCGACCTCAGCGAGGCCAGCCAGGGGCACCCATGACAGTAGCAGATGGTACAATATGACTGGTAATCATCATCACCAATTTCCAAAGCAGCAGACGGTGCAATAGGGCTGGTAACCGTCTCTTTAACCTTGCAAAGGCAAATGAATGCTGCTGTGTAGACTGCAGTACCGCGTCTTTCAGCAGCATCCAGTACACATACGGTGACAGTGAAAAAAGGCTAAACGGGCTCCATGGTTACCGTGCTATGGCATCTGCCAGGGCAATCCAGGGAAAAAGGGTGTGAAATGATTGTCTGCCGTTGCTTTCATGGAGGGAGGAATGAGTGACGACATTTACCCAGAATTACCCGCGACACCGTTTTTGCTCCATCATGCATTGTGATCTCAACCCAGAATTCCAATGGGGGGGTAGACTGCGGGAACTATGGGATAACTATGGGATAGCTACCCAGAGTGCAACGCTCTGGAAATCGACGCTAGCCTCAGTACATGGACGCACACCACCAAATTAATGTGCTTAGTGTGGCCGCGTGCACTTGACTTTATACAATCTGTTTTAAAAAACCGGTTTCTGTAAAATCAGAATAATCCCGTAGTGTAGACATACCCTCAGACAAGAGACACAGGGAGGCTTTGCTGTTCACGGATCTGTGTGTAACCCTTCTGCCCCTCTGAGTTGGCAGCAACAAGGGCTGGGTTCAGTATCCAGGGGTTCCGTTTCAGTAACACAATGCATAACCGGCTCGAGCCCCCACCCAGTGACCTGGGACACTCACATACCACACCCCCCTGGGCGCCTCTAGGAGGCAATACTTCCCCTCTTGCAAGCACGGAGTCTGAGTGTAGCAAAATCTTTTTAATAAAGGAAGGAATCAATGCGGCATCCCATTGGAGAAACACCACAAACAGGGTTATAACACAAACCATAAACAAAAACCCACCTCCAAGTACGTTTGGCACTGTCCTTTTTCCCCTTAGGGTTTTAAGTCCAATCACCCCAAAGTCCAACAACCCAAAAGTCTCTGGTCAATGCCACCTCAGAGTTCGAGAGTTTAGCTGTAGAGGTCCCTCCCCCCAGCCTGGGTAGAAAGGGGCACCTTACGTGGTCGGGGGCCAACTGCCCTGCCTCTCCGTGGGTTCTGCTTCCACCTTCTCCACGAACTGCTCCGCTTTACCAGCCGCTCCACTCTGCTCCTCCAGCCGTCCTCAGAAACTGCTCCGCTCCACCAGCTGCTCTGCTCCATGAGCTGCTCCAGTTCTCTCTGCAAACTGCTCGGCTCCGCTCGCTCTGTGGGCCGCTCCACCCGTCCCACAGCTACTCCGCTCTGCCAGCCGCTCCGCTGCCACCAGCTGTCCCATGATCCGCTCCAGCCATCCCCACAACTGCTCCACTCCACCAGCTGCTCTGTTCCACAGTATAGCTTCAGGCTCCCCCACTAGTTAGCACAGTACTCAGTGCTCTCAGCTCAGTAATTTCAGCTCTTTAGTGATTTCAACTCTTAGTGATCTCAGCTCTTAGTAGGGGAGCACCAGTGCTAGTGCACCATTAGCCCAAAGTGAGTTCAGCTCAGTAACCTGTATTTAGAGTCTTGAGGGAATAAAAAAAATCAGCTCTGACATTCCACAGTGGAGAGAGAAGGGGATGGAACTGGTGCTTCCACCTCCACAAGGCACCTTCCCCACCACACACAGATACATTTCCCTAGCCTCTCTCAATTCACTGGGTTTTGGAACCCATGTCCTTTGTCTAGCAAGTACCACCCAACTGAGGGTGAGTCATTTGTCACCAAGCAGTCCCACAGCTCAGCAGTCTGGGATAGGGTAGGCGTGCCTATGCAAATACACTCTCTGAAATTCTTTCCACCAGATGTCAGGGTAGAGCTTATCCTGACTCTGCTTACATGTGCAAAGGAAATTGTGTCTCTGTGTGAAATTGAGGAGGGAAATGAAATGTCCACATGGTGGTCCAGTGCCTTAAGGAATGTTGGCGATGGACTCTGGCTGAGAAACGATTTAACAGGAATTTGTATCAATGTATTGCCCTGATTAAAAGCTATGGCTGTAAGGCACCACTGTTGTTAGTACTTGAACCTGCGTGGAGACACCCGAGTGGGTGTCAAGTCCATTACCTTAACGAGGGGTAGTTGATTATTTTGTCAAGTTCCAAATTTTTTGGTCAAGATCTAGTCAATGTCTAGATGCCAGAGAAAATAATACACTGATGATAATAAGAAGTATATAGAAATATTTTTCAGTCACTATGGGCATAACTATGATGATTGTTTCATGCTTCATTCTTTATATCTGACACCACCACCGCCTTTCCCTTTAGTCTTGTAGTTTACCAAGAGTAAAACTAAACATCTCTTCAAATACAAGGGAGTGTTTGTGTTCATTCCTTCGAGCTACACAGGGGCTTGATGTAGCTGCTTTCAATCCTGCGACTTTGCTGGGATAAGTAACATTTCAGGGTGTCACTGAACTGAAGGAGGGAGATCATTTTTGACAGGTTATGCCTCCTCTTAAAGGTGTTTGTCTGGCTGGCAGCCCTGGTTCCCAGGTCTCTCTTGAGGGAAGAGAGTTTCTGTGCAAAATACCAAAACTTTTAACAGAGAGGAGGGAAAGGCCATGGCCACATGATGGGGCCAGTATGTACCACAACATGGTTCTTTTATGGGGGGTGATTCTGAACACTGACTGATCTCCACTCCCTTGGATTTGAAGAGATGTTTAGTTTTGCACTTGGGAACCTGTAAGGCTGAAGCAATTTTATGGATGGTGACCCTACGATTGAAGGGTTATTTAATGTTGTAGAAATTGTTAAAAACACTTAGCTTCAACTTAAGCTGCCTGTTATTAAAGGCTGGTTTCCCCACGTCAGTTCCATAAGCTCTGCTAGAAAGGCCCTGGGTTCTCTCCTGCCTTGGTGAGAACTAAAGGGAGTCACCCCGTGCTCTCCTTGGCTCCAGGCTAATTTTCTGGGGAGGGGACGTGGAATTGATTTGTTCGCTGTTGAGAAGGGAGCTAGGCCAGTTCTCAGGGAGCGAGAACCCTCAGCACCTTCCCAGCCCAACCCAGGATGCTGCCCTGTCCCAGCCTCTGTTCCCCTGGGAGCCCTGCTTGTTTGACTCTAGAGCAGCCCGGGAGCAGCAGCTGAGGCAGAAGACAGCCTGGGCTGGGCAGATGCTAGGAGCAGAGCTCCAGAGGCCTCTACTGGCTCCCTCCTCAGCAGCAAACAATCAGTCCCCACCCACACCCTGGGACAGCAGCCTGGAGCCAAGGGCAGTGCCCAGTGGGAGTTTCTCTTTTTCTTCTTCCTGGGGTGAGCAGGGACCTGGGGGTGTTTCTAGCAGGGAAGTTGGAACTGAATTGGGGAACCAGCTTTTAATAACAGGCAGCTCAAATTCTGACTACTTTTGTTACAATTGTATTTATAATGTAAAATAATTCAAAAGTAAATGGGCAGGAATGATTGGAACTCTTTTCTCCCTGTCATACAAAGAAATGGCTTTTTGGCTTTTCATGATACAGGAGTCAGGTTCATTCACTGTGCAGAATCAATGTGCACAGAAGCCTGTTGTGTTTCATTTCTTAGGTTCCGCTGCCATCGTGTGGCCATTTCCTTCCCCTCCTTTCTGTTCAAAGCGCAGAGCCCAGTTCCTCCAGGGAGAGAAGGACATCTTTCTTCTTTCCTTCCTCAACAGCCCCCTTCCTTGGAGAGCCCTTTGCTGGGGTCTGGGTGGGGAACAGCCGTTTCTGAGGATTAATTTCACACCATATTTGGGGTTGATATATAGATTTTACAGCCCGACTAGATCACTAGGTACCTCTGCTCTGACCTGAGTCATAACAGAGTGCAGAGAATTTTACCCGGTGACTCCTACACCTACCCCAAGATCTTCTGGCTGAACGAGGTGGGTTCATTCAGAAAGTCATCGTGTTTGGATGTAAAGGTGTGAAATGATGCGGAAACTGGCCCCTCTTTCAAGTTTCAGTGTTGTAACTTCTACATCTAGACCGGGGTGGCCAACCTGAGCCAATGTAACTGCCAAACGTGCATCTTTGCATGCAAATTTGCAGATGAACTACAAAAACCTGTAGGAGAGCACTTCAACCTCCCTGGCCACACTATAGCAGACCTTAAGGTGGCCATCCTGGAGCAAAAAAACTTCAGGACCAGACTTCAAAGAGAAACTGCTGAGCTTCAGTTCATCTGCAAATTTGACACCATCAGCTCAGGATTGAACAAAGACTGTGAATGGCTTGCCAACTACAGAACCAGTTTCTCCTCTCTTGGTTTTCACACCTCAACTGCTAGAACAGGGCCTCATCCTCCCTGATTGAACTGACCTCATTATTTCTAGCTTGCTTGCTAGTATATATATACCTGCCCCTGGAAATTTCCACTACATGCATCTGAAGAAGTGGGTATTCACCCACGAAAGCTCATGCTCCAAAACGTCTGTTAGTCTATAAGGTGCCACAGGATTCTTTGCTGCTTTAAATATTCTAAATCTGTCCAAATTTTAGTACTGAATCCAAAGTTCTCTTAAAGATCCCATCAGTAACCAAAACCTAAATGAAAAATTGAAACCAAAAACAAGGCTTAATTTAAAATCCAAACATTAAGAAAAACTTTGTTTGTAAAAATAAAAACTAACAAATGCTGTAAATTAATAATTTCAACATTTTATCAAAAAGGTGTGCTACAGCAGAATGATAAAATAATATCAAATAAATAAGCATGACCATTAAAGCCTCCTATTAAGGAATCGAATCCTTGAATACTGGCCAAATCTGTATAAAATATGCAGAACTATGTCAAAACTGGTGTTGCAGGTCAGCCATTCAAATCCAGCAAATGTCAATTAAAAGCTTCATTCCAACTAAAAAAACCAAAACAACCCAATAAACCAAAACCGTCACAGCCTGAAACAAACCTACACAGAAGCAAAATTAAACCTGTACCAACACTGGAACAAACCATGTAAATTTCTAATTCTAACTTCTTGTTTCTCCCAGGAGGAAAGTGTTTTGCACCCCAGTAACCAGGCTGTCACTGCAGCTTTCCTTTCACTAAATAAGATTTTTACCAAATAAAAATTGCTCTCCAATTTCTCTAAAAGAAATTGTAATTATATCTTTGCACTAGTATCCCAAGTGTGCAAGTCCATCCCCTCAGAGCAGCCCCACACCCTGAGGCCAGGGGAGAATCCCAACTGGTTTGTGCATTTGTAACCCTGGGGCCTGAAGCTGATGAGAGAAAGGGAAGTGAGCCATCTTGGAGCTTTCCAATACCACCTGCGGGGAGCACAGGGATTTGACTGAGTGACATCCTGGCTAATTTTCACCTTGTTCTCCACCAGCAGGATCCACTGGAGAGCTCCGGAGTGACTTGACCATGGCAGCACCCTATTTACATATTAAAAGCTGGCATTTTGGGGCCAATGGGGTGAAATGTGAGTACTTTTGGGGTTGGGACCCACATGAGAAGGGATGTGGACAAACTGGAGAGAGTCCAGCAGAGGGCAATAAAAATGATTAGGGGACTGAGACACATGACTTATGAGGACCTACAAGCCATATCCTGTATATTAAGCTAAGGCAAAGTTAGCATATCTATATCGTGACCTTTTACTCAGAGAGGAAAATCGACCTTTATCATGTTACTTAAATAGATATGTACCCAGGCCTGTCTAAGACCTTTACCTAGACCAATTGACAATGGAGAATGGCATAGGGTTATTTTCAGTGTTGTACCCACAGATTTAACAGGTACACCACAAGGTAACTTATGTCATATGTACATGTCATCAACACGCACAAACATACTAGCCTATGAAGTAAACGTACCCTAATGTTTTGTGGGTGAGGAATGAAATTTGGGCATAGGAGGAAGGATTTCCGGCCCTTGTGCCCTATAAAAGAGGTAACCCACCTCGCTAGAGCACTTTGCTCTATCATTCTGACTTACTTCCTCCACTCTCTCTCTATGTACTACCAGTAGGCTGTACTTGTTCTTAAACTTTAAGTTTCAAGGGAACTAGGCTAAGCTCAGTTTCCCTAAGTTTTTATTCTTTCTTTATTAGGTTTTGATTTTAAGTTTAACATATTCAAGTAAACCCTAAGTAACACCAGCTTTTTCTAAGCACTGCATCTTTCACTTAAGAATTGAGAAACCTGAACTGCAAGGCTGGTCCTTTGTCTCTTACCACCAGGTTATCAAGGAAGGCTGTGAGTATATTAACCAAAACTTTGTTGCATATAATGCCACATGTATCTTTTGAATAGCAGTAATGCAACTGTAACTTTGTAACTCAATTAAATTAAATAAAATGTAAGCTAATAAATTAAATTTTCATCAAATTATCCAAATTAATATTATTAGTACACCCTAAATCAGGCTACATGGGATAGAGAGTTGGAGTGCAGAGGGATGAAGGCCCTGGCTCTGGGGGTGCAGACTCTGGGGTGGGGTTAGAATGAGACATTCAGGGTGCAGTAGAGGACTCAGGGTTAGGATAGAGAATTGGGCTGTGAATGCTCTGGAATGAGGCCAGGAAAGAGAAAATTGAGATGCAAGAGAGAAATCATGCTAGAGCAAAAAGCAGAGAAGAAGTGTGCAATTTGAGCTGCAGAGGGAAGAAAAAACCTCTGCCTGTTCCCTCCCACTAAAGCATCTAAGAACCAGATGAGAGACATCCCTCCCCCACTGTAACAACAATTCCAGTTGACCTGGACTGGGGAAGGAAATCTTATTCTTTGCAGTACTAACAGACCTGGACTGAGTCATGAACACTTCATCCCCTCCCCCACCCTGCCCCCAATCTGGTGTTCCTGGCCTCGGACATGGGAGGGGCTCCTCTCCTCTCCATTTGGGACATGGCAGGATGAGAGATGTGACAGGGCTTTACGGGAAATCATTGTTTGCCTGATTCATGTGCCAATCCTAGTCCTCGCTGACCCAAAAAAACCATTTATCCTGCATGTTGATGCCAGTTTGGAGGGTCTGGGAGCAGTCCCGTACCAGGAAGTGGAAGGAAATGTAAATCTGTAGGCTTTGCCAGCTGAGGACTGTCTGATAGTGAAACTCGCTATCCCATCCACCAGCAGCAGTTCTTGGTCTTGAAATGGGCCATCACTGAGAAATTTCAAGACTACTTTTGTGGTTCTCAGTTTCAGGTGTGGACAGAGAACAATCCACTGACTTATGTGTTAACAAGGGCTAAGCTGGATGCTACAAGGCAGAGATGGGTGCCTACTTTTGCTAGCCATAACTTCACATTCAATACCAATGAGCTGGTTTAATAGAGAATGTGATTTATCAGGCCCACCAATTCTTGGCTGGGGGAAGGATGTAAGCAGGGTGAGAAGGAACTCTACCCTGACATCTGCTGGTGATGTGTTGTAAAGGCCTTTTGTTGCTGATGTGCATGGTCACACCCACCCTGCATTGCATGATGGGGGTGCTTGTCCAAAGGGTCATTTCGGCTGCTGTGGGATCCCCAGTCTTTTTCTTATTAGGGCAGGGGTAATAAAGTGCAGTTATTCCAGTGATATGAATCAAAGACAGTAGAATGGAACTTAGCAGTTCATGATTTCGGGACTCACCCGAATCTACATAAAACTCGTTAGGCAAGGGACATGGGTTGCAAAGCTTAGTGGAATAAGAGAGGTGGAAAAAGAATGTTTGCATTTAGTATGAGGGCTTTCATGTGAAATCTCTAAATGCATATTTTATGTTTTTTGGATCTTTCTAGTTTAAATATGAAGTTTTTTAAAGTTCTAATTAGTATTTGCATCTGTGCCACAGATAAAAAATTGTGAATGACTAAATGCAATTTTTAGACATATGTAAGCTGCTGGGCTTTGATCTCATTTACACACTGAAAGTTGTAAAAAGCTCCATAGTTGGGGAAAATGCTCCTTACCACTCAGAGACCAAGGAAATTTTGCAGATTGGGCTCTGGGAGATCAGCTGTGGGACACTGCTTTTGTGACACACAAACTATCTCTGCAATCAGATTCTTAGTCACAGGTCAGCAGGTGGGTTTATGCAAATTCTGGACTCTGGGACCTGATTAGGGGTCCTATATAAGGAGCCAGGCACTCAGGCAGTGGCACAGACAGCTGCAGCGGCACAGGAGCCAGTGAACAGAGCTGCTATCAGGGGAGTTTCAGTGGGAGTTTCCAGGGGGAGGTTACAGAGGAGACCAAGGCAGAGAAACCAGGAAGTCAGACAAGGGAAGAGTCAGGGGTCTGCCAGCAGCCCGGCGCTTGTTGGTGGCCTGCGGTGCGGTGTGAGGCGTGGATTGCCAGGCACAGTGTTGGAAGGGTATGATGGAGGCAGAGGCAGCAGGTGCAGACACACTGAGGATGACCGGATGCGGTAGCTGTGGCATGTACATGGTCCTGGAGGGGGCACCTGAAAGGAGTTTCGTCTGCATGAAGTGCCGCCTGATAGAGCTGCTGGAGGAAAAGATAAGAGGACTGGAGATGCAGGTGGAAACTCTGGCTGAGTTTAGAAGGGGGTTTGAGCAGATGATGGAACACAGACATGATGAGGCACAGGGGATAAGCTCAGACGAGCGGATAGAAGCAGGACCAAAGAACTCTGAGGAGGGGCTGCTGGGTGAGGAAAGTGGACGGTGGAAGCATGTGACTAGGAGAACGAGGCAGAGGAAAAGACTGGCCAGTGATGGAGAAATAGAACTCAGGAACAGGTTTGCTGAGTTGGAAAATGAAGATGGAGCACAGCAGGCTGCTGAAGGAGAGAGGGCAAGGAAAAAGAGACGAGCAGCTAGTCCTGCAGAAGGAGGGGAGGAGTCAATGGAGGCGACACCAAGTACGAGCCCTAGGAGGATTATAAGGGCGAATACAAATCAAGAGGAATTGCGGCCAGCTGGTGTGGGGGATAGACCGGAGAATCACACTGTCGCCAGGAAAAGGCAAGTCTACGTGATTGGAGACTCTTTACTGAGAAGAGTAGACAGGCCTGTAACTAGACCTGATCGGGAGAACAGAAGGGTGTGCTGTCTGCCAGGGGCTAAGATACAGGATGTGGACCTGTGGCTGAATAGGATCCTAGCGGGAGCGGGAAAGAATCAGTTGATTATCCTTCATGTGGGAACGAATGATACGGCTAGTTACTCGCTGGACTGTATCAAGGAGGACTATGCCAGACTGGGGAAGACGCTCAAAGAAATCGAGGCTCAGGTGATCTTCAGTGGGATTCTGCCGGTTCCTAGAGCAGGGCGACGAAGGAGTGACAAGATTATGGCGATCAACAGATGGCTCAGGCATTGGTGTTATAAGGAGGGCTTTGGGATGTACGGTCATTGGGAAGCGTTTACGGATAGACGACTGTTCGCTCAGGATGGACTTCATCTAAGTAAGGAGGGAAATAGAATTCTAGGATGGAGGCTCGCCGACCTCATCAAGAGAGCTTTAAACTAGGAAGTTGGGGGAGATGGTTGGGAGATGTTCAGGAGATCTCCACACCGGAATATAACCTGGAGAGGGAAGTAAACAAAGTGAGAGGGGATACCCTTGCAGACCAAAGAATTGATCCAAGGAGGAATAGTGGAGTAGAAACCAGAGTAACGGGTGATGCTGGTGGTAGAAGGTCTGTGCATGACGGGGGAAAGAATGTCACTGACGCCAAACACAAAAAATTAAAATGTCTGTACACTAATGCGAGGAGCCTAGGTAACAAGATGGAGGAACTGGAGGAACTGGAGCTACTGGTGCAGGAAGTGAAACTGGATATTATAGGGATAACCGAAACCTGGTGGAATAGTAGTCATGACTGGAGCACAGGTATTGAAGGCTATGTGCTGTTTAGAAAATACAGGAAGAAAGGCAAAGGTGGTGGAGTAGCCTTGTACATCAATGATGAGATTAATTGTAGTGAAATAAGAAGTGATGGAATGGAAAGGACAGAGTCTGTCTGGGCAAAAATCACACTGGGTAAAAAAGCAACTAGAGCTTCCCCTGAGATAGTGCTTGGGGTGTGCTATAGACCACCGGGATCTGATTTGGATATGGATAGAGACCTCTTTAATGTCTTTAATGAAGTAAACACAAAGGGAAAATGTGTGATTATGGGAGACTTCCACTTCCTGGATATAGACTGGAGGACGAGAGCTTGCAAGAATAATAGGGGTCAGATTTTTCTGGATGTGATAGCGGATAGATTTCTTCATCAAGTAGTTGAAGTACCTACGAGAGGGGATGCCATTTTAGATTTGGTGTTGGTGAGCAGTGAGGACCTCGTAGAAGAAATGGTGGTAGGGGACAACCTTGGTTCGAGTGATCATGAGCTGATTCAGTTCAAACTAGATGGAAGGATAAACAAATGTAGATCTGGGATTAGGGTTTTCGACATCTCGAGGGCTAATTTTAAAGAGTTAAGGAAATTAGTTAGGGAAGTGGATTGGACGGAGGAACTTGTGGATTTAAATGTGGAGGAGGCCTGGAATTACTTTAAGTCAGAGCTGCGGAAACTGTCAGAAGCCTGCAACCCAAAAAAGGGGAAAAAAAACATGGGCAGGAGTTGTAGGCCAAGCTGGATGAGCAAGCAACTCAGAGAGGGGATTAGAAAATAGCAGAAAGCTTACAGGGAGTGGAAGAAAGGCGGGATTAGTAAGGGAAGCTACCTTGGTGAGGTCAGAACATGTAGGGATAAAGTGAGGAAGGCTAAAAGCCACATTGAGCTGGACCTTGCAAAGGGAATCAAAACCAATAGTAAAAGGTTCTACAGCCACATAAATAAGAAGAAAACAAAGAAAGACGAAGTGGGGCCGCTATACACTGAGGATGGAATGGAGGTTAAGGATAACCTAGGCATGGCCCAATATCTAAATAAGTACTTTGCCTCAGTTTTTAATAAGACTAGCGAGGAGTTTCGCGATGATGGAGGGATGATAAACGGGAATGTGGATATGGAAGTGGATATTACCGCAACTGAGGTAGAGGCCATACTTGAACAGCTTAATGGGACAAAATCGGAGGGCCCGGACAATCTCCATCCGAGGATATTAAAGGAACTGGTGCGTGAAATTGTGAGCCCGTTAGCGAGAATTTTTAAGCAATCGATAAACTCGGGGGTTGTGCCGTACGACTGGAGGATTGCTAACGTAGTTCCTATTTTTAAGAAAGGGAATAAAAGTGATCCGGGCAATTATAGGCCTGTTAGCTTGACGTCTGTAGTATGTAAGGTCTTGGAAAAAAATTTAAGGGAGAAAGTAGTTAAGGACATAGAGGTCAATGGTAATTGGGACGAATTGCAACATGGATTTACTAAAGGTAGATCGTGCCAAACCAATCTGATCTCCTTCTTTGAGAAGGTGACGAATTACTTAGATAAAGGAAATGCAGTAGATATAATTTACCTAGATTTCAGTAAGGCATTTGACACGGTTCCACATGGGGAACTGTTAGTTAAATTGGAAAAGATGGGGATATATATGAAAGTTGTAAGGTGGATAAGGAACTGGTTAAAGGGGAGACTCCAGCGGGTCGTATTGAAGGGTGAACTGTCAGGCTGGAAGGAGGTCACTAGTGGAGTCCCTCAAGGATCGGTTTTGGGACCGATCTTATTTAACCTTTTTATTACTGACCTTGGCACAAAGAGCGGAAATGTGCTAATAAAGTTTGCGGATGACACAAAGCTGGGGGGTATTGCTAACATGGAGAAGGACAGGGATACTATTCAGGAAGATCTGGACCACCTTGTAAACTGGAGTAATAGTAATAGGATGAAATACAATAGTGAAAAGTGCAAGGTCATGCACTTAGGGATTAATAATAAGAATTTTAGATATACGTTGGGGACGCATCAGTTGGAAGCGACAGAGGAGGAGAAGGACCTTGGGGTATTGGTTGATAAGAGGATGACTATGAGCCGCCAATGTGATACAGCTGTTAAAAAAGCAAATGCGATTTTGGGATGCATCAGGCGAGGTATTTCCAGCAAGGATAAGGAGGTGTTAGTACCGTTATATAAGGCGCTGGTGAGACCCCATCTGGAATATTGTGCGCAGTTCTGGTGTCCAATGTTCAAGAAGGATGAATTCAAACTGGAACAGGTCCAGAGACGGGCTACTAGGATGATCCGAGGAATGGAAAACCTGCCTTATGAAAGGAGACTCAAAGAGCTTGGCTTGTTTAGCCTGGCCAAAAGAAGGCTGTGGGGGGATATGCTTGCTCTATATAAATATATCAGGGGAGTTAACGTTAGGGAGGGAGAGGAATTATTTAAGTTTAGTACTAATGTAGGCATGAGGACGAATGGGTACAAACTGGATATAAGGAAGTTTAGACTTGAAATTAGACGAAGGTTTCTAACCATTAGGGGAGTGAAGTTCTGGAACAGCCTTCCGAGGGAAGTAGTGGGGGCAAAAGACTTTTCTGGCTTTAAGGCTAAGCTTGATAAGTATATGGAGGGGATGTTATGATAGGATAGTTTAATTTGGGCAATTGATCTTGGATTACTACCAGATAAGTCTGCTCAATGGTCTGCGGGGAGATGTTGGATGGGATGGGAACTGAGTTACTGCAGAGAATTCCTTCTTGGGTGCTGGCTGGTGAGTCTTGCCCACATGCTCAGGGTTTAGCTGATTGCCATATTTGGGGTCGGGAAGGAATTTTCCTCCAGGGCGGATTGGCAGGGGCCCTGGAGGTTTTTCGCCTTCCCCTGCAGCGTGGGGCATGGGTCGCTTGCTGGTGGATTCTCTGCAGCTTGAGGTCTTCAAACCAATTTTGAGGATTTCAATAACTCAGTCCTGGGTTAGGGATTGTTATAAAAGAGGATGGGTAGGGTTCTGTGGCCTGCCTTGTGCAGGGGGTCAGACAAGATGATCATATTGGTCCCTTCTGACCTATGAGTCTATAACTCCCACTGAAACTCCCCTGTTTACAGCTCTGTTTGCTGGCTCCTGTGCTGCTGCAGATCAAGTAGAGTTCAACATGGAGGAGCTTTGGTTCACTAAGGCTTAGATTTACGCCTAGTGACACCAACAATGGGGAGCGGCCGTTCCTGCGGGGGTGGGGCACTGCCTTCCTTCCCCAGCTCTGTGAGGGGACTTTGGAGTGGCTGTATCTGTGGGGGCAGGGTGCTGGCTTCCCTCCCCAGTTCTGCGAGGGGACCAGGAAGCAGCCTTTCGTGCGGGGGAGAGGCTCTGGGTTCCCTCCCTATCTCTGTGAGGGGACTGGGGAGCGGCCGTTCCTGCGGGGGCGGGGCACTGAGTTCCCCTTCCAGCTCTGCAAGGGGATTTGGATGATGTTTTTCCTGCGGGGGCGGGGCGCTGGGTTCTCTCCCCAGCTCTGTGAGCGGACTGGGATGCGGCCGATCCAGTGGAGGCAGGGCACTGAGTTCCCCTTCCAGCTCTGCAAGGGGACTTGGACGTTGTTTTTCCTGCGGGGGCGGGGCGCTGCCTTCCCTCCCCAGCTCTGCCAGGGGACTGGGGAGCGGCCGTTCCAGCAGCGGTCGGGTGCTGCTTTCCCTCCCCAGCATGCGAGGGAAAAGGGGAGAGGCCGTTCCTGCGGGGGCGAGGTGCTCCCTTCCCTTCCCAACTCTGCAAGGGGACTGGGAAGCTGCTGTTCCAGCGGCGGAGGGGAGCTGCATTCCCTCCCCAGCTATGTGAGGGGAAAGGGAAATGGCCGTTCCTGCGAGGGCGGGGAGCTGCCTTCCCTCCCCATCTCTGCGAGGGGAATGGGTAGCGGCCGTTCCTGAGGGGGAGTGGCACTGGGTTCCCTCTCCAGCTCTGCAAGGGGACTGGGGAGTGGCCTTTCCTGCGGGGGTGGGGCGCTGCCTTCCCTCCCCAGCTCTGCCAGGGGACTTATAACCAGCCTTTCCTGTGGGGGCAGGGCACTGGGTTACCTCCCCAGATCTGCAAGGGGACTGGGCAGCGGTCGTTCCTGCGGGGGCAGGTTACTCTCCCAGCTCTGCGAGGGGACTCTGGTGCCACCGTTCCTGTGGTTGCGGGGTGCAGGGTTCCCTTCCCAGATCAGCGATGGGACTGAGGAGCGGCCGTTCCAACGAGGGTGGGGCACTTTCTTCCCTCCCCAGCTCTGCAATGGGACTGGGAAGTGACTGCTCCTGTGGGGGTGGGGCACTGGGTTCACTTCCCAGCTCTGCAATGGGACTGGGAAGTGACTGCTCCTGTGGGGGTGGGGCACTGGGTTCACTTCCCAGCTCTGCAATGGGACTGGGAAGTGACTGCTCCTGTGGGGGTGGGGCACTGGGTTCACTTCCCAGCTCTGCAAGAGGACTGGGGAGCGGCCGTTCCAGCGGGGGCAGGTTGCTGCCTTCCCTCCCCAGTTCTGCCAGGAGACTGGGGAGCGGCTGTTCCTGAGGGGGCGTGGTGCTGTGTTCCCTCCTCAGCTCTGCGAGGGGACTTGGGAGCAGCCATTCCTGCAGAGTCTGTGCTCTGGGTTCCCTCCCCAGCTCTGTAAGGGTACTAGGTAGCGGCCGTTCCAGCAGGGGTGGGGTGCTGTATTCCCTCACCAGCTCTGGGAGGGGACAGGGAGTGGCCGTTCGAGAGGGGGAGGGGCGCTGGGTTCCCGACCCAACTCTGGGAGGATACAGGGGAGGGGCAGTTCCAGCGGGGGCAGGGCGCAGACTTCCGTTCCCAGCTCTGGGAGGGGCCTGGGGAGTGGTGGTTCCAGCAGGGGGGGGAGTGCTGGCTTCCCTCCTGTCATAAACAGATGGTTAAGGGTTAATGTCTCTTTTACCTGTAAAGGGTTAAGAAGCTCAGTGAACCTGGCTGACACCTGACCAGAGGACCAATCGGGGGACAAGATACTTTCAAATCTTGGTGGAGGGAAGTCTTTGTTGTGCTGTTTGTTTTGTTCTTTGTTCGCTCTTGGGGCTAAGAGGGACCAGACGTGCAACCAGGTTTTCTCCAATCTTTCTGAATCAGTCTTTCATGTTTCAAAGTAGTAGGTATAGCCAGGAAACGTGGATCAATCTTATGTTTGTTTTCTTTACTTGTAAATGTGTCTTTTGCTGGAAGGATTTTTACCTCTGTTTGCTGTAACTTTGAATCTCAGGCTAAGCGAGGCGGGGAGGTCCCTCTAGGCTATATAAATCTGAATACCCTGTAAAACATTTTCCATCCTGATTTTACAGAGATAATTTTTACCTTTTCTTTCTTTAATTAAAAGCTTTCTATTTTAAGAACCTGATTGATTTTTCCCTTGTTTTAAGACCCAAGGGGATTGGGTCTGAACGCACCAGAGATTGGTGGGGGGTAAAGGACAGGGGGAAGGTTAATTCCTCTTTGTTTTAAGATCCAAGAAATCTGGATCAGTGTAGCCTCTCAGGGTAACCCAGGGAGGGGAAAGTCTGGGGGGAAAAGAGGGGAGGGAAGGCTAATTTCTCCTTGTGTTCAGATCCAAGGGGTTTGAGTCTTGGATTCCCCAGGGAAGGCTTTGGGGGAACAGGAAGTGTGCCAAACACTATATTTTTGGCTGGTGGCAGCGTACCAAATTTAAGCTGGTAATAAAGATTAAAAGTGATCATGCAGGTCCCCACTTTTTGGATGTTAAATTTCAAAGTGGGGAAAAAACCTTGATACCCCACCAGAATGGACCTTGCCTGGGCGGACTCGCTGTGGGAAGCGCACGGAGGGTCAGAGGATGCTGAATGCTCCAAGGAGAGACCCAGGAGGTAAAGACTTGTGAGCTTCTTGCCCTAAAAACTTCTGCTCCAAGGGAGAGGAGGCTCCTCAAAGTCCTGACTGGTTTTGTGGGGAGCAGTTCCAGAGCATCGCCCATGGTCTCCGTGACAACTGGTGGCAGAGGTGGGACGTACTGCACCCCGTGAATGGCGCTGCTTGCAGTAAGTGACTGGGGAGCAGTAAAACAAAGGAGGGATAATGAGAACCAGGCGTGCTGAAGGCTCAGAGAGGGACGGTTTCAGGGAGCGGTTAACCTCTGGGAGTGTGTGACCAGCGAGAAGGACTGTTGGAGTAACAGGGTCCCCCTGAGGACTGCAGCCAGCAGTCTCAGGGGCGGAGGAGCTTGCCGCTCTGCCCTGGGAGAGAGGATTTTTGCAGTAGCAGGTTCCCCTGGGGATGGCAGGAGCAGTCCCAGGGGCGGAGGAGTCTGCAGCTCGACCCTGGCAAAGAGGTGGTGACCACGAGAAGGGCTGGCACACCAGGGGTTCTTCCTGGAAACCATGGGGGAGCCAAGAGCACACAGGCCTGTCAGTCCAGAGCCACTTGGGAATGGTGAAGTGATGGCCTATCACCATCTCCTTGAGAAGGACATTGTGATCCTGTACACAAAGAGGGTTACGCATGGGGAAGTTCACCAAGGCACAGTTAATCGTGAGTGGGAAGAGAAGGACACGTCTGAGGAGCAGATTCCTGACCCAGATGGGGCTACAAAAGTATCTGGGAGCAGCTGGAGCAGCAGCCAGACATCCCCGAGAGTCTGGTCTCCAAACAGATGATGGTTTTCACGATCGGGTTCCCCATCAGGGGATCGAAGACATATGGGATGGGAGCAGAGCCTGAGAGTGCGAGAGGATCATGAGAGCAAGAGCCTGAGGAAAAGCTGCAGGAGAAGCAGCACCAGCATGGACTGGGGATGGTGGAGCAGAGAGACATAGGGGGCTGCCCAAGGGTCAGTGGGGAAACATGCATGGGGTGGCAAGACCCTGGGACAGAGAGAACTGTGGTGGTGCAGCCGCAGATGCTGAGGGGCTGTGGGACCTGGGTGAAGGTCCCCAGGGTGAAGCCCCCCGTCCTGCATATGGCCTGGATCCCTGTGCAGACCCAGGAGGGGTCTGGCTGGCTGGTTGTTGGGGTTCTCCAGGATATTGACTGGGAGGCCCTGTTGGGAGGTGACTGTGTCTCTTTGGGACAGGATCCAGGCCCTGCTCCTGTAACGGCCGAGGGTTTGAATTCAAATCCAGGGAACCAATTGGGTAAGACGGAAATGGTCTGTGAAAATGCAAATGACGTGGCTGGCAGGGGGGAAGGGCTGCTGGGCTCAGGATACCTGCCTACCTGTAACCAGCCCCCTGGGGCTGAGTGGGAGGGAGAGATGCTCCCCACCCCCCCTGCACACCGGAGAGGGGGCTCACGCTGGCTCTGAGGCTGTGACTAAAGCAAGGAGCTCGCTGCCTGCCCCCACTCGAACCAACACTCCCCAGACCCCTCCCACAGCTGGGGAGGGAAGCCAGCGCCCTGCCCCCGCTCGAGCGGCCACACCCCACGCCTCTCCCAGAGCTGGGGAGGGAAGCCAGTGCCCCGCCCTTACTGGAACCGCCACTCCCCAGGCCCCTGCCAGAGCTGGGGAGGGAAGCCAGTGCCCCACCCCCGCAGGAACGGCCGCTCCCCACTCCCGTCGCAGAGCTAGGAAGGAACCTAGCGCCCACGCACCCAGGAACGGCCGCTCTCCAGTCCCCTCGCAGAGCCAGGGAGACAATCAAGTGCCCTGCCCCTGCTCATACTGCTGCTGCCCAGTCTCCTGGCAGAGCTGGGGAGGGAACAGAACGCCCTGTCCCCACAGGAACGGCCGCTCCCCAGTCCTCTCGCTGAGTTGGGGAGGATACCCAGCACCCTGCACCCACAGCAACGGCCGCACCCCATTCCCCTCGCATTGCTGGGGGGGGGAAAGCAGCGCCCCACCTCCACTGGACTGGCGGCACCACAGTCCCCTCGCAGGTCTAGGGAAGGAAGGCAGCGCCCCACCCCCGCAGGAACGGCCGCTCCTCGGTCCCCTCGCAGAGCTGGGGAGGGAACCCAGCGCCCCGCCCCCACGGGAACGGCCGCTTCACATTCCCCTTGCAGACTTGGAGAGGGAAGGCAGCGCCCCTCCCCCACAGGTTTGCACACTGGCCATGGCCATGGCCGGGAGCGCAGCACAGAAGCTGCTCCAGCCCTGCAGCCTGTGGGGCAGCGCAGTGGGGCTGGGGGCAGCACGGAGCAGGCAGGGCCCAGGTGGGTGGGGGGCGGAGACACACGTGGGGTGGACACGCTCCTGCCAGGAGCTGCCTGGTTCACCCCTTGCCCGGGAGCTGCAGGAGGGGCCCAGATCATGGCTCGGCTGCAGAGCTCGGAGCCCAGGCTGGGCCCAGGAGTGAGAGGATGGGGGCGCTGGGGGTGTAGCAGAGGTTGGAGCCAAGAATTGGTTGGAGTTGGGGTTGTGCCACTTCCGCTTGGCGGCAGGGGGGGCCTCTGGCTTTTTTTTTTTGCTCCGCCCCCCGCAACCCGATATTTCATCTTTGACATCTGGTCACCCTAGCCTGATATGAAGGAGGATGTCTGGACCAAGGGGCCAGGGACTGGCCTTTGCTGGAGAAACCACTGTCAAGTTTTAGCCAATTAGGACAAGTCAGCAAATAAGAACAACTTCAGGTATCAGTAACTGCTACAGGTTGCAAATTCCTACATGCAGCAGTTTCTGGTACTACACCTGCGCAGCTCTGCTCCCCGGCTCTTCTTGGTCTCCTGCTCTCTCCTTAGCTCTGTCCCACTCTCGCCCAGGCAGTTCCAGCTCACATGGAGGATGGGACCCCTTGGCCTGGTGACTCTCATGTCTGGCCTGTCAGTGCGGCTAACTTGGAGCTTTGGCCTCTCCCCATTGTCCCTGGGGACTGTCAGTCTCAGGGTCATGATTTCCCATTGATCCTTCCACCTTCTATTGGTGCTGGGAACTAGCCAACCAACCCCCCCTCCGCCATATTGCCAGCCACTTGCCGTTCCACCCTGTCACCGCTCTGCTGGCCACCCTCTCTCCCCTGGGACGTCTTGTGGTCCCACCAGGAGCGGAACAGGCTCCTAAAAGTAGTGGCCACCAGAGCCCGATCAGTAGCTCCATCCCTTCCACTCGAGGCCACGCCCCTGCACCACCCCTTCTCCCGAAGGCCCCGCTCCTGTGCGGCCTCTTCCCCCCAAGACCCCACCTCCTGCTCACTGCTCTCCGCCCCCTCCCCCCTCACTCGCCCTTACGGTCATTACAAAGTGGCAAGGCAGAGCTCTCCCATTTTTAAAAGTTCTGGGGTGTTGTTCCCCCCTGTTCAGGCACCCCTGGGGCCCTGCACTTCACACAGCTCTCCCTGATTTCAGCTGTTAGTGAGGGAGCCTCACTGCTAGCGCAGACTGGGCAGTTTGTTGGATGAGAGACACTGTCCCAAAGCAGGACTAATGCTCAGACCTGGTGATCAGTGATTTCAGATCTGTTGGTCTGCAGCAAGACTCTACAGTGAGTCTCAGTCAGCTCTGTTATTACACAGGGACGAACAAAAGGGTGAAATGGTGCCTGGAAGCCTTAAGAAGAATCCACCCCACCAAGTACAACGCTTGTCGCTACCTGCTCTCAACTCCACTGAGAATGTTTTGGGGTCACTCCTTGCCTTTATCAGCCTAGGGAGAAGAGCAATTAACAGATGCTCCAGTGACACAGCTGGTTAGCACACAGTACTTATAGGACAGTGCTGAGAGGAGCTATGCTGAGGTTGTGAGTTCAAGCCTCACCTAGAGCACTGGTTTTCATTAACCAAATGGCATCACCCCCTCATTTGGCCCTGTGGAATGTACAATTCCAGCCCAGTGGACACTGAGGCAGGGGAGAAGTTAAAAATGCCCCCTTCACTTATTAGCTCCTCTCCAGAGTGCAGGTCAGAATCTACAATCTTTTCTCCCCCACCAGCCCCTGTTCCAGGATCCCTCCAGCAGAGCCTGGAGTCCTGCCCATTGCATCTGTACTATTGACAAACACTAAGTGACAGGGACAAAACACTCAAATCCCGCCTGGTGCAGGGAGCCAGGTTTGCACTTCAAATTCTGTCGTTCATACATTTCCAGGCCGGGGAATATCCCACAACAGCATTTAATGGGAAGCTGCCTGCAGAACAGTTACACTGCACAGAGCTGCTATGGAGGAAGGGTGGGAATTGGTAACATTTTGAGGATTGTTTGGGAAATGAGCTTTTTTTTGTGAGGTTAATAACTATCTCCTCAACTTTATTTACTCAACTTAAAAATGGGTGTCCCTTGATTTTTGCATCTCCCTGTGAAAATACAACTGGCATGTGTGGCTTTCTACAGGGGATCATGATGTTAAAGTTGGGGAATTCAGTCTCTGTACTTCTGGGGGAGTGTTGCTTTTTAAACTGCCTCACTGCCAGGCACACTGGGCTGAACCCTGGGCGGCTGCACTGCCGTGCTGGGGTCACTCTGCAGGGGGAGAAGCTGCCGGGGAGCAATGTAGAGCAGGTGCAGGAAGGAGACGGGGTCACTATTCACATTCTGAACTGCACAATTTTCCAAATTTGGGAATAGATTCATAGATTCATCCTCCAGCAAGTGACCCCGTGCCCTACGCTGCAGAGGAAGGCGAATGTCTGAGAACAATTCTAAGGGGAAGGTGAATGCAGGGCTATGACACTGGAGATGCCCAGACCTCCAATGGGGGCAGCGTGGCAATTAATAATGGGAAGATCATTTGCAAAATTAGCCGCCATTGACACGATTTGTCTCTGTTCCTATTTTACGCTGTGGTGTGAGTTAGAGGAATCAGTACAGATTTTTTACTATATTAATTAAACACTTAATTTTATGTAACCAAACAAAAAACTTAGTGTCACTTATTTTTTCTCTGTCCTAGCAAGAATGAATTGAATTTGTGACTTTCTGGAAAGTGCAGCGAGATTAAATGCAGGGAATTCAGTCTCTGTGTTTGTGAGCTGATGTTTTCCTCTCACAGGTCAGTGCCTGCATTGAAATACCAGGAGGAATCTAAGGGCTGGTGTACGCTGGGCACTGAACTGGCAGAGCGACGTCTCTCAGGGTGTGATCTACCCCGCAACCCATAGAGTTAAGGTGACCTAAGCCCTGATTAGATAGTGCTAAAGAAAAGGAAGAACTGTTCTGTCAATGTAGCAATTACAGGGATGAGAAAACCCCTCCAGTCACTGTCTGCTCCAGGGAGCTACAGCAGTGTCTTAAGTGTAGACAGAGTGAAACTAGATCTGGCTCCAGTTCACACTGTGTATGCTCAAGCACTAAGACTACAATAGTAACAACAACAACAACAGCCCAGTGCTTGCGTAGTTGGCAGGATTCAAACCTGCACAAGGAGACCCCAATGGATTTCTAATTCATTGCCTTAGCCACTTGGTCACAGCTACTTAACATACATTAGCTTCACTACACGATGATTCAGTTCTCACTGAATTGTCACTTCCAATTGTTTGCTCAGACCAGTTTCCCCAGCACACTCATGGCTGCGCATCAGTGTAAGTGTGTCCTTGGCTGAACAGCGAGAATTCCTGCCCATTTCCCTTCCGGCTGGAGCAGGATGAGAGTGTGTTTGTGTGAACGACATTGCTGTAGATTGTTGTTCATTCCCCACTCTGACAATTCAGACAGTCCCTTTCCTATCAAATCTCCAGCACATCGTTCCAATAGCAGGGGGCAGGATTTCTCTGGGGCACTGAAATATTTCAGGGGGTTGGTGCATGAACTCAGCCTTGCATTCCACCCTTGATGTTTCCTGGACTAACAACAGCAGCAGAAAGAAAGAGCCGAGCCAATATCTCCCTGGCAGGGATGCAGGTGCCACGTCCCCTCTGTCTGCCCATCGCCATTGCAGGAGAGGAGGGTTCACTGGAATCGAGTGTCCTGGCTCAGACCAGAGACACAGGAAGGTTTTGCTGTTCACGGAAATTGTATCTCTGTGTGAAATTGAGGTGGGAAATGAAACGTCCACATGGTGGCCCAATGCCCTAAGGAATGTGGGTGAAGGACTCAGGCTGGGAAATGATTTAACAGGGGTTTGTTTCAATTTATTGCCCTGATTAAAAACTATGGCTAAAATGCAGCCATGTTGTTAGTACTTGTACCTGTGTAGGGACACCGCAGTGGGTGTCAAGTCCATTGCCTTCACCAGGGGCAGTCAATTATTTTATCAAGCTACAAATTTCTTGGTCAAGTCTAGACTCCAGAGAAAACAAAGCACTGATGATAAGACGTATATAAAAAAAATTGCAGTCACTATGGACATAACTATGATGTGTCGTGTTTCACTTTTTATATCTGGCACCACCTCCTTTCCCTTTGGCCTTGTAGTTGACTAAGGGTAAAATTAAACATCTCAGATACCAGAGAGTGTTTATGTTCATTCCTGTGAGCTACACAGGGGTTTGATGTTGCTGCTTTGAATCCTCCATCTCTGCCGGGATAAGGAACAATTCAGGCTGTCACTGAATTGAAGGAGGGAGATCATTGACAGGGAGAGGGACCCCTCCTCTTTAAGGTGTTTAATAGCTGGCACAGTTGCGTAGCGTAGTAGTCCCCCTTCCTGCCCTGCATCTTCCTGCTCCATTCCTCTCCCTCCTCTTCCTGCACCCCACTGAACAACTGACCACTGGCAGGGGGAGGTGCTGAAGGGGAAGAGCAGGAGCCAGGGCCGGTGCAACCATTTAGGAGGACTAGGCGATTGCTCTAGGAGAGCCAAGCAGGCCCTGAGTGGGGC
Source organism: Gopherus evgoodei (assembly GCF_007399415.2). Lineage (NCBI taxonomy): Eukaryota > Metazoa > Chordata > Testudines > Testudinidae > Gopherus > Gopherus evgoodei. Next base: position 9,231 of record NW_022059794.1, on the reverse strand, counting down.
AGTTAAAGGCACAGGGGGAAGGGATAGGTTGGTGGTTTGAGCATTGGTCTGCTAAACCCAGGGTTGTGAGTTCAATTTTTGAGGGGGCAATCTAGGGCAAAATCAGTACTTGGTTCTATTAGTGAAGGCAGGGGGCTGGACTTAATGACCTTTCAGTTCTAGGAGATTGGTGTATTTCCAATTTTTCCTATTACTAGACAGTGACCCTAGGCCAGTGGTGCCAGAACAATCTGTATAGTGGGGGGTGCTGAGCCACTGAACCAACTGTAACCCCTGGGTGTGATGGAAACCATGTCAAGCCAGGGGCTGCTGCAGCAGCCCCAGTTCCAGCACCTCTGTCCAGGCAGCTCCCCCAGCCTGACACACACACACAGCCCCTGCACCCGCCCCAGCCCAGGTCTCCTCAGCCCAGAGGTGAGCCCACCAGCTGAGTGGGGAATCAGAATCCCCTGAAATTACCCTGGGACCAGCATGATCTGCCTCTGCCCTGCCCTCCTCTGAATGTATTCAGAGTAAGTCAGTTTCCCTGCCCTGCCATGTGTCTCTTCTCCCCAGTTCCCTCCAAACCACCCCATTTCTTCTGCACTCCTGGCTGGGTCTCTGCCAACCCCCCTTCTCCCCTCCTGACCCCAATAACGCTGTTTCTATGGGGCTGGGTCTCTCCTTCCCCAGTATCTCTCTGTGACGTGTGCTGGGGCCAGGGCTGGCTCCAGGGTTTTTGCCACCCCAAGCAGCCTGATTTTCCCACCCCTGCTTTTACAGATCCAGCACATCTGCCCCCCCTGCCCGGTCACTGCCCACCCCCGTGTGGGGGCACCAGCACTGTGCCGGGTCACTTTTCCAAGGGGGAGGAAAAGTGACCCAGCACAGTGCTGGTGCCCCCACACGGGGGTGGGCAGTGACCAGGCAGGGGGGGCAGATGTGCTGGATCTGTAAAAGCAGCAAAGACTCCTGTGGCACCTTATAGACCAACAGACGTATTGGAGCACGAGCTTTCGTGCATAAATTCCCACTTTGTCGGCTAGAGTCAGAAGGAAGCACTTTGGGAAAATCAATCAAGGCCCTTAGCAGAGCTGGGACACAGACCCAGTGACCCCTGCACCACCCTGGGAGGGCAGTGGGGTTTAGTGGTCAGACCAGGGAGTGGGCTGGACACCAGGACCCCTGGGTTCTATCCTTGGCTCTGGAAGTGGAAGGGGTCTAGAGCAGGGGGACTGGGATCCAGGACTCTTGGGTTCCATAGGGGAAACTGTTTTTCCCTGTGCTTCCCTCCCTAGAGATCCCAGCCCAGCCCCCTAGTGGAGACTGAACAGGAGTGGGGGGAGTTGTTCTCCCACTTTGGAGTTATGATTCAAACTCCTCCCCCAGGGACCGTGACATCACAGAATCTGCCCCCCCCAACACAGAGAAAACTAGTGGGGTTAGGAGGGTTCTAGCTGGACCCACCAGACAACCCTGGTCATTGCAAGAAGCCCCCAAACCTACTTGCACCCACAAACATCCTCTCAGGATATACGTCCCCTGCTAGGACAGGACCTCTTGCTCCCACCCCTTTTCTTATCACCACAAGCTGCTTCCAGCCAGGCACCACACCCATTCACACACCTTTTGTCAGTACATAGCTCAGTGACAATCACTGCCCCAAAGTGACTCCGGTGCAGGCACTCCCCACACGAACTCCCCACACCGGATTCTGTCCACACACAGAGAATTCTCTCTGCCCGGCTCTTTCGGTTCATCTCGCTGCTCTCCCTACTGCCGCCAGATACTGCTCATCTGCATAACTCCGCCCATGGACACGTGACACCTTCTGTCCTGTTGGTTTCAAGGGAGTGAGTTGCCCTTGGGGAGTGAGCAGGTCACAGCAGGTCACAGCCCCAGTGCATGTCACAGCCCCAGCCAGGGCCGGCTCCAGGCACCAGCTCAGTAAGCAGGTGCTTGGGGCGGCCAAGAGGAAGGGGCGGCACGTCGGGCTCTTCGGCAGCAATTCGGTGGCAGGTCCCTCGGTCCCTCTCGGAGGGAAGGACCTGCCACCGAATTGCTGCCGAAGGAAAAAGGCGGCGCAGTGGAGCTGCCGCCGATTGCGATCATGGGTTGTTTTTTTCTCCCTGCCGCTTGGGGCGGTAAAAACCCATTAGCCAGCCCTGACCCCAGCACACATCACAGCCCCAACACACATCATAGCACGTCACAGCCTGGGGCAGGGAGATATTGGGGGAGGGTATGAGGGAGAATGGGGGAGGGAGAGACCCAGCCCCATAGACCAGTAGGGGCAGGGGATATTGGGGTCAGGAGGAGAGGAGAGGGGGTTGGTAGAGACCCAGCCTGGGGTGCAGGGAAAATGGAGTGGGGTGGAGGGAGGTGGGGAACAGAAGAGACACATGTGGGTGGTGAAATGTTGGTCCAGGGAAACTGAGTCACTCCCAGGACATGCTGTGCAGGGGGGAGCACAGGGGCAGGGAGAGAGACCCAGCCCCACAAAGCCCAAGAGGATATTGGGGGCAGGGGAGGAGATGGAGGGATGAGAGACCCAGAGCCATAGACCTCCCCTGGCTCCCAAGTTTGGGGGGAGGGGGAAACCACCCCACAGCACTCTCCGGCGGCATGGCTGGGAACCAGGGGAGTGGACCAGGCTGGGGCTGGGTCACTTCACTTACTATGCAGTGAGTGTAGGGTGGGGAGGCGGCGGGGCTGGGGCAGAGCAGGGACGGGAGCCATGGGGAAGAGCCAGGCAGCCCCCCCTGCAGCAGCTCCCCACCCCAGCTCACCTCTGCTCTGCCTTCTCCCCTGAGCACGTCGGCGCCGCTCCATTTCTCCCACCTCCCAGGCTTGCGATGCCAATCAGCAGTTTAGTGCAGCAAGCCTAGGAGGGGAGGAGAATGAGAGAGGGGAGCACGAGGTGAGCTGGGACAGGGAGCGGTTCCTCTGCACGCCCCTGCAACCATTACTTGCTGCAGGCAGCCATCCCCCCAGCCCCTTGCCCCAGCTCACCTCCACTCCACGACCTCCCCTGAGTGCGCTTTTTGGTGCCCCCAACCACTTGTCCTGCACTATGGGATCCGCGGGTCCTGCCCTGAGTCCCCACATCCCCCTGCTTGATCTCCATTCCCTGCAGGCTGCAAAAATGTTAGGGGAGCTGCCCCTCCCTTCACTCGGTGCTCCCGCTCATATCGGTCAGCTGCAGCCTCATCTCCTGGAACTCGGGCAGCTGTCACTTGATCCGGTTGTACAGTCACAGACTGACTGGCTCCCCAGCCTGGATGCTCTTGTGGAAATCCCACAGGCAACACTGCAGAACTTGCCACCATTAGTCTCTTTGATATTGCGGTGTTTGCCTGACCGCTGGAACAAAGCCACCAACTTCTCCCTCACCGACTCCCGTCAATCCCTCTGGTTGCCATAGAACCCTCTGATGCTTTCCCGTTCTGCCAACAACGCCAGGCCTCACCCCCCTGCTCCATTATCTTGCAAGCTCTGGATGTTCAGCTTCCAATATCCTCTGCCCTGGGTCAGGGACAGGGGCAGCTCCAGGCACTTGCCAAAGAAAGTGGGCGGCTGCCTGGGCACCTGTCCCTGTGCTGGAGGGTACTTGCTACATAGCATCTTGGGAGCCTGGGTGTTTCTCTGCTTCTTGCCAGCTCGAGAAAAGCCTCATGGGGTAAAATCTCCTGCCCCACAGCAAAAGTGAGCACCTTGAGTGGGACCAGTCGGAGGCCCCACCATGGGGGCTGGCCCTGGCCCTGCTTTCCTACTATCTTGTGATGTTGGCCACAGAGCATCAGTAGTCACCTTGCGTGCTGGTGACCTTCAGTGGGTATTTGGCATGGCAGGGAGCATCCTGGCTGGGTGTTTTTGTGCCTGTCTGAAGGCCACACCTAGGCATGGTCCTGCCCTCCTCTAGCCCTGACCTCAGTTGCTGTGTGGCTTTTAAGCCTTCCCTTGGAGCTGTCAGCACCAGCTGCCCAGAGGAGGAGAGGTGTGTGGGGGTCACTTTTACAGATGCCCCTTCCCTGGTACTGCCCTTGCTCAGCTGCACAGAGGAGTTTTCATCCCTAATCCCTGCCTAGCAGTCCTCTGGCACCATTCCTGAGGGCTGCCCTGCCTCACTTTCTTCCCACCATGTTGGGAAAGAGCTCTCATCATTAAAGGTCAGATGGGCCAACAAGCCCCTTCTGTGTTTTCCTACTGCAGATCCCAAGGTCAGGAACTCACCTTGGGTGCAGGTACTGCTGTGCTCCCAGAGGGCAAGCCATCTCTGCACAAAGCATAATGACAGGACTTACCAAAGCCCAGGATTGAACCAGGGACCTTTAAATCTTCAGTCTAACGCTCTCCTAACTGAGCTACTTTAGCAGTTGCATGACAGTATTTTGGCCTGTTGCTTCTCTGTCTGGGATGTTTTTGTCAGCAGTCACACACAAAAAGGACAGGAAAAGAATGGCTGCTTCACACTCCCACTGGAGGAACCCGGCACCCTTAGCTGTGGTGAGTAAGAAGTGTCTGTTGGCTGACAGGGCCTGTCCCCCAGGAGCTGGAACAGTAGCTGCTGCCTCACCCTTGGCTCCAGGCTGTGAGAAATGCTCATTTCCTGGCTGCATGGGCGGAAGTTGCTCCGTGCTCTGGAGAGTGTCTGTATTGCTCTGTCAACACCCCGTCTTCAATGAGACAGTCTGGTAAGGTCCCAAGTGTCCCCTCTGGTCTGGCAGCTGACAGTCTGTGCAGACATCAACTCCCCTGCCAGCCCCAGAGCCAGCAGCAGCGCCAGCACCCCCCAACACCCCCCAGCACCACAGGGCCACTCAATGCACTTCCTGTGGAGAAATGGCTCCTTAGTGTCCAGCTGCTAGAGTGAGAGCCAGGAAAGAGCAGTGTCTGGCTCACTTTGGGGGAGAGAAGAGACCTGATGAGTGCGGATCTCCCTCAGTCTCCCCGCAATGCTGGTCAGTTGTATTGTCACTGTGATAGTCAGTGCTTCCCTTCAGGGCCGGCCCAAGAGGGGGTCCGAGATAAATCCCATGGAGTCACTGACTTGGCTGCTTTCACACACTAGAGAGAGGAGCAGAACCGGGGTTATGGCTGATCTATGGGGCACTAGGTGAGTGGCAGAGGCTACAGGCGCTGAGAGTTTGCCTGACACCTCAGGGACACAGTGTGAGGTGGTGTCCCAGGGATCTGTTTGAATAGGAGCAGAACAGGATTTACTTGGAGTGGGGAGAGAATTGAGAGTTTCTCAGGGGGTTGTACAGAGGTGTTGCTTGGTTAAGGCACTGGTGAAAACACAGGCCGCACTGTGAGCAGGATTTGAACCTGCACAGGGGAACCCAATTGGATTTCAACTCCAACACCTTAACCACTCGGCTGTCACAGCTGTGAGCATAAAAGTTCCCCAATGCCAGAGAAACTGGTAAAGGATCACAATGCCCAGGAGTGAAGTCATCTGAACTACAGAATTCCCACCGCAAACCTGGCTCCCAAAGCACAGGGGGGGATTTGGGTTTGTTCTCTTTGCTTAGCCATGTGTAGTCACACAGAGAGAGCGTTTAAAAGTCTCCCCTCCCACAGAGCGGGAATGGGAAATGATTCTCAACTTGAAGCCTGATGTGAATGAGGATGTCTGGACCACAGGGCCAGGGACTGTACTTTGCTATAGAAACCAGTGACACACGGAACCAGGCTAAGGAAAATGTTTCCTGGAGTCAATAACTGGATTAGCAGCAGTATTGTGCAGAGAAATGTCTCACAAGAGGAGTCAGCACATTGGTGGTTTGGTAGTAGAAGTCACAGCTATAGCAGGGGAGATCTAGCTTTGGTTCCTGGCCAACAGAGGAAGGAGTTTTATTATCTCCAAATTTCAGTAGAAAAATTCAGACCCAAACTGTGTGGTGGGGGTTTCTCTGGTTTGGTTTGTTTTTCTCATTTGAAATATCCTTGATCATTTTTCTGGGAAAACTATTTGGACAAGTCCAAGGAAGAGTTAGAACAATTACAAATCTCCATGGGAGTAAGGGGAGTCTCTCAGCACCAGGGGAGGGGTGGAGATTTTCATGGAGGGGAGTTGAGGAGATAAATGAGAGGCTTTTGCTCCAGCAAAGGGAGCGGCTTGTCAGTTTAATTTTTACCAAGTGAATCCCCCCCACACACACACACTGCTTCCCTGCTGCTGCCCCAGCTCAAATCTCACTGACACCCCCAGCATGTGACCTACAGCTTCCTCCTGACAAAGCCCTTATTTATCAGAGACAAAATCCCCTCATCTGTCCCTTCTCCCAGCTCAGCCCTCTGACCCCAGAGCCCAGGACAACCCCGACCTAGCCATGCCGGGGGGTCGGGCTTAATCTTCAAGGCCGAGTACAAAACCTTCAGCCGGGCACGTTTCGCTCCCTTCCCACCTCGGCCCAAGTGGCAAGGGAGAAATGGATGAGACACGCTGGCTGGAAGACGCGTCTCTTCCACTTCTCTATCACCTTCTGTGACATTATTAATATGAACTGGGACCACAGAGATCATTGTTGCCACCACTGTTATGTATGTATGAGGGGGAGGGATAGCTCAGTGGTTTGAGTATTGGCTTGCTAAACCCAGGGTTGTGAGTTCAATGCTTGAGGGGGCCATTTAGTGATTGGGCAAAAAACTGTCTGGGGATTGGCCCTGCTTTGAGCAGGGGGTTGGACTAGATGATCTCCTGAGGTCCCTCCCAACCTTAATAATCTATGATTCTATGTGCAGCAAAGGTTGTCCTGTGAGGTGTGCATGACAAGGCTATGATTTGCTGGTTATAATTATGCCGGCTGTATGCATGTACCACTTTTGTCAAGTATCAGAGGGGTAGCCGTGTTAGTCTGGATCTGTAAAAGCAGCAAAGAGGCCTGTGGCACCTTTTAGACTAACAGACGTTTTGGAGCATGAGCTTTCATGGGTGAATACCCACTTCATCAGATGCATGTAGTGGAAATTTCCAGGGGCATGTATATATATGCAGGCAAGCTAGAGATAATGAGGTAGTTCAATCAGGGAGGATGAGGCCCTGTTCTAGCAGTTGAGGTATGAAAACCAAGGGAGGAGAAACTGGTTCTGTAATTGGCAAGCCTTTCACAGTCTTTGTTTAATCCTGAGCTGATGGTGTCAAATTTGCAGATGAACTGAAGCTCAGCAGTTTCTATTTGAAGTCTGGTCCTGAAGTTTTTTTGCTGCAGGATGGCCACCTTAAGGTCTGCTATAGTGTGGCCAGGGAGGTTGAAGTGTTTTCCTACAGGTTTTTGTATATTGCCATTCCTGATTTGTGTCCGTTTATCCTTTTCCGTAGCGACTGTCCAGTTTGGCCGATGTACATAGCAGATTGGCATTGCTGGCATATGATGGCGTATATTATACTGGTGGACGTGCAGGGGAATGAACCGGTGATGGTGTGGCTGATCTGGTTAGGTCCTGTGATGGTGTCGCTGGTGTAGATATATGGGCAGAGTTGGCATCGAGGTTTGTTGCATGGATTGGTTCCTGAGGACCTGAGGAACCACCTGATCAGCATCCTATACAGCAAACAGGAAAACATCAAAAAAGAGCTCTCCAACCTGGAGACTCTCATTAATAACCAAACTTCTATACAAATGTACTTCACTAGAATAAGACAGGAGATCTACATTACTCACTTCACCTCTCTACACCTCCACTACATGCATCTGACAAAGTGGGGATTCACCCACGAAAGCTCATGCTCCAAAACATCTGTTAGTCTATAAGATGCCACAGGATTCTTTGCTGCTTATTCAATTTTTGTATTTGAAGTTAGGAATATGGTCTATGTACTTGTATCTCAAATGGATTTGATTCCAAGTAGCCTCAGTGTCATCAGCCCCCAACTCCTTCAGGAGTCCATAGCAAAGAGACCCCCCCCCCACGGTCCTGGACTCCCAGGGAGGTGCCTTCCACACACCCCCCCCCCACCTAATGGAGCATCAAGGATTAAAGTGGCAGCATCTAGTGTCAGTGGGGTTCAGTGGCTCAGGCCAGACACCTGAGCTGGGGACCCACCCCCATAGCACTGCTCGAGGGCTTGGGCCCGGAGTGTTCACAGCCAATTCCTCACCCCTCCGAGCCCAGCCTGGCTCCTCACCTGGAATAAAGCAGAAGGGTCTGTCGGCCTCGCTGCTGTCCAAGTTCCAGGCACTGCTGTTGTCCCATGGGAAGCGGGCCGAGCTGCTGGGGCTGGGAGAGGGATCCTCCACCTCCTGCCCTGGGAAGGCTGGAAGGTCCCCACTGAGTGGGCAGGGCGATGCCTCTTGCTGGAAATCGGGGCTGGGCTCCTGGGGCCGCTGCTGCCCACATAACAAGCCCTTAACCACTCTGCCTGGTGCTGCTCCTGGGCTGGGTCCTGCCTGCCCAGCCGCATCCTGGCCCAGCTCTATTTTGGCCTTGACAGTGCCTCTCCCACCTCGGCGCCTGCGCTGGGAGCAGGTTTCCTCTTCCAGAAGGCTGGGCACTTCCACTTTCTGGCCCGGCCGAGAACTCCTACCCCGCCATTGGGGACGGTCGGGCTGCTCCGCTCCTGGGGAAGATGGCAGCTGCTTCCCACAGGCTCTGGGTCTGCCTGCAGAGCCTTCTTCCTGAAGGTCCTCAGACGCCTGGCCATCCTGGAACTGAGCGGCGAGCAGACATGAGTCTGGGGTCAAGGCAGCCTCTCACTAGCCAACTTGTTTGGTCTCTCCCCATCCCTGCCCCAGTCAGAGCTGCTCCTCCCCCACCACAGGGGTGCAGGGAGTGTAAGCTACACACACTGTCAGGAGTTCATTGCATGATCTGCTCCCCCTCAACCTTCCCCCTCATCATCCCTGGGGCTGCAAGAACCGGGGAGTCTCGTTATTTTCAAGCACTGGGGTCAGTCACAAAGACCATTGGTCACTTTGGACAAGCAGCTCCCTCCTGCCAGCCCAGAACACACTCACATTTCCTCCCACCCATCCCTCGCCCAGGCTAGAGAAGGAACAGAACCCAGGAATCCAGACTTCTCCTGAGAAATCATTCCCCACTTCAACGTCCCTAGGCATAATAAAACAACCTAAACATTTGCCCCACTTCTCTCTAGTTGTCTATTTCTAATTGAATATGCCCTGAGATTTTCCTGTCTCTAATTATAAAATAATAAGAAAATCTCAGATTTACACCTTTTCTCAGATTATTGAACACAAAATGTTTGCAAATGTTGCCCATTTCCTCCTTATTTATTTATCAAGTACT